>NC_056739.1:1573165531-1573268031 GCF_019279795.1 Protopterus annectens | reverse complement strand
AGGGCCTCAACCATGTCCCAAGACTTATACTCCATGTTCCTAATCACCCTGGAGAATATTAGTGTGTAACCTAACACTGTCATACTGGTTGACTTCAACTACCCCTCCATTAACTGGGAAAGCTACTCATGTACCAATGCACTTGCCCAATGTTTCCTGGAATTCATTAATTCCAATGGCTTGGACTAGCTCATTCTTACCCCCACTACAGGTTGCAACATTATTGACCTAGTCATTACTAACATGGGTGACTGTTGCTGTACACCACTAATCAACTCCTCCCTAGTTAGATCTGACCACAAATTAATCACCTTGGAAACCCACATCACTCCCACCCCCTGCAAAGGTAACCACCATGAAAAACCTTTCTAAAGGTAACTTTGGGCTCCTACAAACAGAGCTGGCTAACTTCACAGCACCCATGCAAATGGACAATAGTTGCATGACCGCTGAATCATACACCATTGACTTGTATGAACACGTACACAAATGCATGGATTCTGCCATACCCAATAGAACCAAGACACTCTCCTCCAAACAAGGGAAGCAAATCTGGTGGCCCAGTGATATAATCAAACTCTACAACAGAAGGAGGAAACTGATGCAGAATAAGGTGATGTCCCAAGACTGGAAAAACTCCCTTACCAGCCTCAACAAAAAGTTGAGACCCTCATCAAATCCTCCAAAGCTTGCTATGAAAACAGAATTGCAGGGGATAGTAAAGAAAACCGCAAGGCCTTCTATAGTTAAAGAATCTCCGTGGCAATACCCAGATTTGCTCTGAGCTATTGCACAATGGTACCTCCTATACCAAGCCAACAGATATTGCCAATATACTGGCCAATAGATTTAGTGCCAACTTCACCCCTCTCCCCCCAAAGGACCAATCACTATACCAGTAGATTGCCAGGCACCCAGTATTACTGCTGCCAGGTTAAAACAGCACTGTCCAAGGCCAAGAATACAGCATCTATGGGACCTGACAATATCCCTGGCTGTGTTCTACATGAACTACAGAGTGAACTGGCACCTCACCTGTGTACCCTGTTCATTCACAGCCTCATGTCCCTACCGAATGGCACACTGCTACAGTCATGCCTCCCCAAAAAGAAGGAGCAACTACAGATCCTGGGAACTATCTCCCCATTAGCCTGATGAGTCTGTTCTGCAAAGTTATGGAATGCATCATCATGGACCTAATAAACAGGGATATAGGAAATCTCCAGTCTCTGGATTCCGCACAATTTGGTTTTGTGAAGGGTAGGTCATGCCTGCTCAACCTGGTTGACTTCTTTGAGTCAGTCACCAGACCTGTGGATGAAGGCAAGGTTTTTCATACAGCCTACTAGGATCTGGCCAAGGCCTTTGATACCATTCCCCACTCAGGAATCATGGAAAAAACTCACTAATCTAAGCATCAACCCCAATATCACTAGATGGGTTGCAAACTGGCTCACAGATAGAACCCACAGTGTGAAAGTAGCTAACTCAAAGTCAGACTGGTGACCAGTCATGAGTGAAATCTCACAGGGTTTGGTCCTGGGTCCTCTTCTGTTTGGTATCTACTTCTCTGAAGTCCAGGGCACCATGAAGGCACTCTGGCTGACAAAGGTTGCAGATGAATGCAAATTGGGAGCTGTTATTAACTCCACAAGTGATGTTGACATCCTACAGAAAGGCTTCACTGAGTCCAGTGACTGGTGTCAGAACCATGGCCTTAAGCTCAATGACAAAAAATGTGTCATCATCTCCTTTGGGCGAAACCCAGTTCCCATGACTTACCACATCAATGGTAGTCCCCCAAATGCAGAAGGAACTATAAGAAATCTGGGAACACAGGTTGACAGCAACCTCTCCTTTGACCACCACATTGCCATTGTGGTCAGAAAGTCCTTCTATGTGGCATATCTCATTACTAAGGCTTTTGCATCCAGGAATAAAGAGGTCATCGTCTCCCTCTACTCTTCCCTCATTAGGCCAATCAAGTACCATGCCCCATTTGGCAGGTGCAAGGACCTAACAAACAGGATCCTAGGCCTTAAACACTTGTCAAAAAACTCCAAATATTCTCTGTCTCATATCGTCTACTTAGAGGCGTTGTCTGCTTGACTTATAAAGCCATGTCTGACCTAGCTCTGTTAGAAATGTTACATCTAGAGAAATCCCAATCCCTCTGCACCACATGCTCCACAGACCTCAACCTCATTACCACAATCAACACAGCATGCTGGAGGGACAGGTTCATAACCCAGAAAGTGCCCATGCAATGCTATGAAGTGCATTTGCCATACATGTCAAGCAGAGCACCTCACTGGCCCTCTTCAAGAGAAATCTTGATGAGTGGATGGGAAATAGAAAGTTTACCCCGGGGATCACTCCAGTGACTCTGTTCGACAGATGCACTGGGAGCTAAGGTTGGGAATCCTATGGGCTAGGCTTGTTAAGGCTCCAGGCCCATTAGCCTAGTATATATATATATATATATATATATATATATATATATATATATATATATATATATATATATATATATATATATATATATATATATATATATATATATATATATATATATATATATATATATATATATATATATATAGATACATATATAGATATATACATATATGTGCTCAGAACATGTAGTGGAGTTGTATCCCAGAATCATACCTCTCAACCTCTTAGTGCAACAAATCTGACCAAAGGCTGTCAACATGGGGGGACAATGGGTGCAAACTAGGGACCACTTTTAAATATTGCCCTTATAAATGTAGATAGTTGCCAGAGTAACACAGTTTGTTTCAGCATACACATTCTGATGGCTGTGAGGTCTGAAAATGAAATGTATGTCATAATTTACTGACAAAAATCCCCATACCATAACAGTGATTTACCAGAGAAATGAGACTTAATCTGTAAAACAGACCAGAAATATGAACAATAAACCTGGACATCCTGAAACAATCCAGCCAGTTGAGAGGTATGCTCAGAACCCCTTACTGCATTGAATCTGGACCAAGGTTGACAAAGTGGTGGGTGGAATCCATGAAAATGGTGACATATATGAAATACTGGCATAGATAAGCTGATACAGTTGCTGCAGTGATACCCTCCTGTCTGCTCTAATATATATTCATTGAAATAACACAAGTAATTGAAATTGCAAATCCGCTGTGGGGGATTACACATGTATTTGCAAATATATCAGGTACTAAGGGATGTAACAGCACTAAAAAACAGACACCGGCATGAAAGTGCATACCCACAACCAATTTCACCAGAGTCACAGTCACATACCGGTAAGTCAAGTGAACAGTAGAGTGTACGGACTGTGTGAAACATACATCACTGTTTGCCACTCACACACTACCCCTACATATACTGGCCCAATTCACAGTGTAGTCTGAATCCTGACCATGATACAGGACATGTCTCAGCCTGCCTCTGGGAACACATACAGCCAATAGACCAGTAGAAACTGGAGCAGCATGCACAGTCAGATAAAAAGGGAGCCATAACCCTTACATCTACCTCCCACCATACAAAACCCAAATAACATGTACACATGACATGTCTACACAATCCTGACAGTCTGTTAACAATGCCCAGACATACACCGACCTCTAAAATGTACAGTTCACCTCAGAATGTACAGACTCAGGACTCATATCTATGGCCTCTTCCCTGTAACATGTCTGTGGGTCTACTACACACTACTACAGCACTGGGATGGTAGCAGGAATGAAGGCAAGAAATAATCATAGTAAATACTTCTGAGCCTAATAGTGCATGAAGTCCGAACAAATCCTGACATCATTTGGGGACAGAGGCACAAATGCAGCTGTAGATTGGACATATTGCTGTCATAAATTGAGAAAGCTGCTGATCCTTTATGAAGAATATAAAGTCAGTAATACCAATGGATGTTAGTATTTACTGACTGCATTCCCCAGAGTACCCGACTGATTTTCCAAGGACAACAACTGGAACAGACAAAACATAATAAGCAAACATGTGGCCAGTCTGTGGACAGCATGCCAGTGAAAAGGTATGTCAGAGACATATCACTATCAGGCGTGAAGTCACTCAGTAAATGCATGTCCACACAAACCCTGTCAAACTATCAACCCACCGTGTGTATAACAACACTGATTACATAGAATCTGTTCACAATTCTGGAGAAATATCTCCGTGTTGTTGGGCTGTCTCCAAATGTCTTGTCTTATGAAGTATTCCCACCTACTGTCTGTGAATCTGTAGCCCACCACCTCTGTAATGTCTCTCACACAGGTCTGTAATGCCTTCTCAAAGGCAACACATGGTGGTCTCCATAGATCTGATACCCTTTCTGGCTGCATTCTACATAAACACAGGCATGGCTTTTCAGACCCATTTTGCATTGTAGTCTACCACAGCCTGAGCACCAGTGTCATCCCATCTGCACAGAGGACAGACAGAGAAAGTAGATAGCAAGCAGGTTATGCACTAGGATGAATGTTCTGAAGGATAGAAGTCTGAAACTGAAATGCATGCCATTACTACATGACAGTAGTCCTCAATGACATGGCCAAAAACACAGTACTCTACAGTTAATATAATAATATCATATTAATATCCAATAGAAGATACACAAAACATACAGCTCAAACCCCAAGAACAAGATAGTATAGTACTCAGAGTCCCAGCTTTGCATGCAGGGGTGCATGGTTTGAGTACCAAATTTTACATGGAAAAGCAGATTTAAAAGTACTAATTCAGTAATACAATATGTGTTAAATTAGTTTTGTCAACCAGTGTACTGTAGCTGGTGTAACATGCAAGTGTGAGTGCATATAACATGTGATACCACCCATGTATACACAACTACCCCATACAGTATAGTCACACCCCTTGCTACTGTAGTGACAGCACATAGAAGCATGTTATGTAAAGGAAATCAAATACACTTGCTAAATGATGTCATTGCTCTGCTACTTTATAAGACTGGAATGTGAGCAATGGTTACCAGGGCTGAGCTATGCTTATCAGGTTTAAGCATTGCTCAAACCTGAATGCAGTTAGCTCAGCTAAGCAGATTTGCACACTGGTAAGCATTGTTAAGCAAAGCCTACATGGGTTAAGGGCCTATTGGTTTAACCATATGTTAGCACCGGCTACCGTCACACAAACCTGCACAGACCCACTTATAACTGCATAAAAGTGCCTTAATCACTCTGTTTCCATCAGCCTCTGTTCTGCCCAGCGAAAAAGCAGACAGCCCTTGCTGGTCCTGAACCCAGGACCATGTACATCATAGCAACAATAGTTTACCACAAAGGCATCTGAGCTACAGAAATGACTGATGCTTTTTCAAACATACCATGCATTACAGTCACTTTACAATAGGGAAGAGACACTGTGCAATCGTAATTGGTATAGGTATGAAAAGAAACATATACATATAGAGAGAGATAGATAGATATGTATGGAGATACATATATATGTATAACAATATGTAGATATATTACCAATAAATACTGAGGAGTGTGTGTGTGTGTGTGTGTGTGTGTGTGTGTGTGTGTGTGTGTGTATATATATATATATATATATATATATATATATATATATATATATATATATATATATGTATATGGGTCCCCTTCAGATGATCGAACTTTTAAAAGTTTGACTTTCATATAGCCAAAACCATATGATCGAACTTTTAAAAGCTGGACTGATCTGAAAGGAGATCTCCATACAGTGCGGAATGGGAAGATTTCCTGTTACAGCAATGTAGTGCGATATTGGAGTTGGTGCATTTAAGTAGTGGGGGTGTGAGGGGTGCAGGGGGCTTGCTCCCCTACTAAACAGTGTTAGTTTTTTTTTTTGTGTGTGTGTTATGGTATTTATTTTACATGGTCGATGTTTCAAATGTTCTATCATATGGTCTCGGCCATATGAAAGTCGGACATTTGAGCTGTCGATCATGTAAACTGGACCTAATACATATATATATATATATATATATATATATGCATATATATATATATATATATATATATATATATATATATATATATATATATATATATATATATATATATATATATATATATATATATAGGGGTGTGGGGGTGTGTATAAAAAACACACACACACACACACACACACACACACACACACACACACACAGACACACATACACACACACACACACACATATATATATATATATATATATATATATATATACATATATATATATAAATATATATATATATATGTGTGTGTGTATATATAGGTCACCTTCAAAACATCTAAAACCCATAACATCTAATTTCATAACATGGACACCAGAACTTCTAAAACCCAAAACATCTAAAACCCATAAAGTCGAATTTCATAACATCTAACAGTACGAATCACAAGAAAATAACATCCCCTCCACATATAATGACATATAATGACACCAAGCTACCAAACACATGTTTTACTATGTTTCTGCAAGGGGCTTGATACACTGGGGTTAGGAAATTAACTTTTTTCCACTGTAGTACTATCTTGAGTTGGTATATTTAATTTACATGGGGTGCGGGGGGCAGAACCCCTGCCCCCCACATGGAGGGTGCAGGGGGGCTTGCAGCCTGCAGAAACATAGTAAAACGTATGTTTGGTAGTTTGGTGTCATTATATGTGATGGGGATGTCATTTTCTTGTGATTTGTAGTGTTAGATGTTTTTAGATATTCTGGTCTCAATTTATTTTGAAATTAGATGTTTTAGGTTTTAGATGTTTCAAAGTAGAGCTATATATATATATATATATATATATATATATATATATATATATATATATACACATATACATACATGTCTCAAAATGTCCATACAAACATATGCTGGTGACAGACCACCCATAACTGGGGCAGCATGCACAGTTGGATACAAAAGAACAGATGCCATTGACATCTGCCCCTCTCACACAGTCCAAATAATAAGTAAACAGTACACTGCTACAAAAACATGATAGGCCATACACAATGTGTACAATGACCTGTTATCAAATAAACTAACATGACTGAAGATAGTAAAGAGAAAAACAACCAGCCAGTAATTCACCATACTCTGATGTCTTAGCCAAAGCCTTCAAGGAGTAAAACATTACAAGAAATACTTGCCTTAAATGCAAGAAGCAATTAACACTTATAATTACATATTTAAATACACAGCCTCCTATTGCACTCCTCATTTAACCCCCTAGGGGATAAAGTATCACATTTAAAAATATAAATTGATTCTGTACATAACAATTGTTCTTTTATGACTGATCAAACTGAGAAACAGATTTTTTTCAAAAACAGTACCTTGCAACCCACTACTGTCTCCATGGTGAGATTTATAAAAATGTACAGCTATAGAACTGTCTTCTTTCTTATTAGTAATATCTCCCACATTTTCGATCAGCGTAGTTTTCAAACACTTCTTACTCTCCCCTGCATAAAATATGTTACAAGGGCATCTAAGAGCATTCTCTATACACCGACCTCTTGAATGTACAGAGTTCCACATGTTGTCCAGCCTTTGCCCTCAGCAGGAATGACTGTGAAATAATGATAGACCATACCTATCAACCTCTTACTGCATGACATCTAGACAGAACCTTGCATAATTGGGGGACATACGCCCTAAAACATGGCCATACTTGAAATATTATTATACACTGAGAAAGTCGCTGGTGTTACAGGGTTTGTTGTACTATATATTTTCTGAGGGATATGAAGACAGAAACACAAATGGATGTCAGCATTTACTGATTGCAATCACCAGAGTATACTGCTGATTTGTCAAGGACAACACTTCTTTGGGGAACAGACCAAACATAACAGGCAAACCTCTGGCCATTATGTGGATAGCCCTACAGTTGAGAGCTATGCAGACACAGCACTTTGTCAGACTGAAACCCATGCAGAAGTAGCATGTTCAGACAAACCCTGTGAAAATAGCAGTATTCAAACCATATAACAGCAATACTCACATTCTGCCCCTAAGTCTGGAACCTTCTCCACCATTTAGTTGACTTATCTCCACAAGTCTTGTTGTAAGAGGTATTAGCACACACACCTCCAGGATGTCTTCCTCACAGGGAAGGTAAAGGGCCAACACCCACATGAAGTACTCAGTTATAGGAGTGTGTTGCCCTGACATTGGCTATTGGAATACCTACACAGCTGCTCTGCATGCAATTAGAAACTGGGGAATACCAAGTGGTGCACAGGCCATCACATGGTCATGAGCATTACCTATAAAAGTCAAGCTGCCACCTGTTCAATTCAGCTCTGTCATAGACAGGAGTACAACCTAACAAAACTGACTGACTGCAAGTCACAGAAAGAGTATATCACCAAATCTACTTTAAAAAAAATGTATGTGAAGCAAGTATGCATGTAATTGAATGCAGTAGGTGGTCTGTAATAATGTAAAATCGGAGTTTGAAAGAATATGTTTCAACAAGACTTGCTGTACTGACATACTGCTGAACAGCACCAATGGCCATAGCATGTGGCTCTGTCTGCAGTGACATATATCACAGCTCAGGCCCCTGACTCACCCCAGGAAAGGACAGCTGACATTTGACAACTACTGGAGTGTCTGTCAAACACCACTGACTGTACCACTGCTAGGCCAGCTACTGGGATGTTGTACATATCTATATGTTACTTGTGAATATAACTATGATACACATGTTTGTCTTGTAAATATAAGAGACCTATACAGAGCATGTGCATGGTAAAGTACTGTTCCAGAAGTGTGTGTTGAAATGTATGTGATATAGTGAGTTTATACCATTCAACTCTACAGTGTTATAAGCAAATGCATGCCTGATATCTGTAGTCACTTACACATAGAGTTGTGTTATGTTAGGCAAACCATTGTCAAGTCTGTTAACAATGACATTGTAACATAATACACCAGTTATGAATGTGGGACATCCTCCAGATTAGCAATCAGCTTGTTTATCTATGTATGTAAATAAGTTGTGCATGTTCTACTTGTGTGTAATATCAGTTTCAGTGCATACAACAGACATAAATATTTACAAGTGCTGGTTGTTGCATTGTCATGACAATGATATGAGTAGTATAATAGGCATGATTATCAGGGTGTAATCAGAGAAGTGTGCAACTGTGTTATGACCCTCTGTCCATGCCTACCACAAACAGCTATATGAACACCTACATACAGGGGATATCAAGAGTGTACACACCCCTGTTAAAATGCCAGGTTTGTGTACTATATGAAAATGAGACCACAGAAAATCATTTCAAAACATTTCTCACCTTCAATGTGACCCATAACCTCTACAATTCTATTGAAAAAAATAAACAAATCTGTTAGGGGAGAAAATATAAAACACAAAAAAACATACTATAAGCTGGTTGCATACATGTGCACACACATAAACCACTACTTGGTTGATGCACCTCTTGCAATAATCACAGCGTTCTTGGGTACACATATGCCATCAATTAACAAGACTCTGATTAATCCCAAATAATGTTCAACTGTCCTTGTAAGATTTATTTGACATTTACCCAGTTGCCTGCTTCAGCAAGAGACATGTTTTTCAGAGAGCTTACAAAGCATCAAAGGGATCTCATTGTGGAAAGGTATCAGTCAGGAGAAGAGTAGAAAGTGTCCACAACATTGGATATACCATGGAATACAGTGCAAACAGTCATCAGACAGTGGAGAAGATATGGGACAACAGTGACACTACAACCACCTGGACATCCATCCAAAATGGATGAAATGATAAGACAACAACTGGCCGTGGAGGCTGCCAGGGGACCTACAGAAACACTGAACGAGGTTCAGGAATGCCTGCCAAGTACTCGGTGTGTACCACATGTGACAACAATCTTCTGTATTCCCCATACGTCTGCCCTATGGGGTAGGATTGCTAGATGGAAGCCTTTTCTTACGCAGAAAAATGTCCAGGGCTGGACAAACATTGCCAAACAGTACATCAAGTCTCTGAAAAGCATGTTGGACAATGTGTCATGGTCTGATGACACCAAGGTTCGACTTTTGGCCCACAATTCCAAGAAGAATGTTTGACCCAAAAGAACACTGCATCACCAAAAGAACATCATCCCCCTGGTGAAGCATGGTGGTGGCAGTGTCATGATGTGAGGTTGCTTTCCATAAGCTGGAACTGGGTATCTAGTCAAGGTGGAGGGAATTATGAACATTTCCAAATACCAATCATTTTTGGCCCCAAACTTTCAGTCATTTGCTAGAAAACTGAAGATGAAAAGGGATTTTACCTGTCAACATGACAATTACCCCAAACTTGCATCCAAATCAACAAAGGAATGGCTTCACCAGATGAAAATGGCAGTTTGGGAATGTGCCAGCCAGTGGCCAGACCTACATCCAATAAAAAATCTGTGGGTTGCCCTGAATAGAGCTGTGCACAAGAGATGCCCTCACAAATTGACATATTTGTAGTGCTGTTGCAAGGAAGACTGGGAAACTATTACCAAGTAAAGATGTGCCATGATGATAGACTTTGACCTAAGACAACTGAATGCTGTCATTATCTCAAAAGGTGCTTCCACAAACAATCTGTTTAAAGGTGTGCACACTCATGCAACCAGCTTATTGTACTGATTTTAATTTGCATATGTTTTCCCATAACAGATTGTTATGTGTTCAATGGAAGTGTACATGCTATAGGTCACATTAAAGGTGGAAATTGTTTTGAAATGAGTTATCATGGTGTCATGTTACAATAGCACAAAGACTAGGCATTGTAACAGGGGTGTGTGCACTTATATATCTACTGTAACTTTATGGACTCATCAATACCTGACCTGTAAAACCCGCCTCCATCAAGGTAGAGTAATCCCCTTTGCTGGACAGCAGCAATACACAAACCACATAATAGGTTGCTATATTGCTGTACAGGACCACATAGGTGCAGACAACAACTTGAAAGCATGTTCACCTCTATCTGAACAAGCATGTAAGGTCACAGGTGACTCCCTGTAAAGCTAACTATGACTACAAATCACACATATCCACACTGCCAAGGCCAGTCACAAGGGTGTCTCCACATATGTTGTCAGTCTCAGAGGCAACAACACAATTCACCCTGTACTGGTTAAAAATCATACCTCATACACACATGCCATGGCTATAGGCAACCTGCATCAGACAGGTTAGGTGTGAACATCACCCCCCTGTCCCCCCCATCCATATAGGGAGATATGCACATCAACCGCACCCCTCCCCTCATCAGTGATGAGCAGGTACATATTGCCTACAGAAAGGCAACAACAGGAAGTCTCCATGGGGCCTGACAACATCCGTGTCTGCATCTTACATGAACTCAGGCATGTGCTCACAGTTCCATCATACACTGTAGTCAAACACAGCCTCGGCAGCGTCCACACCCCATCCACATGGAAGATGGCCACTGTCATCCCTCTGCACAGAAATGCACTGTCTATCATTGGGGGAATATGACACATCATGGCCAGGAGTGCAATGCCAGCTAATATTGTGCTGATAGATTACAGGGGTATGGTGTAGTTGTGAGTGTTGGCAACAAATATCCACTTTTGATGTGCAATTTCTGTCCACACTGTTGACAACTGTATGAAGTTCTATGATGTGTTTCACTGTTTATGTCTTCTAGGTGGGATGCAGCACCCAAGAAACCCACCGTACTCAGAGGATGAAACAGCTGAAATTGTGGAAAGCATTGTCCAGAACTATGCTGTAATGTTTGGCCACGGGCAGGAACATTTGCGGGAGCAGACAGCCCCGTGGAATAACCTAGTCCACAGAGTAAACGATGTTGGTCTGCACACAAGAACCTATGAGCAGGTCCAGCATTGTGCAACTGACCTCATACACCATGATTGGCAAAGGGTTGCTGCTGTAGACAGAAAAGGCTCAGCCACAGGTGGGGGCTCATCCATGCAGGCTCCACTGACACCCACCGAGGAGCTCCTCGCCAACCTTGGGACACCTACCGCAAGTAGACAACAGCATGCCGAATCCAGCATTGTGGATGTGGGTGCCCCCCACACAATAGACAAGGATTGTGCAGATAAGGCCCTAGTGCACATTACTAGAGTACTGTAGCATATATACTTGTATCTATAGAGTATCTACATGCATATGTCAGATAAGATAGTAGCTGTGGACGGGATTTGGTAATGCACATAAGTGCACATCTATGGTGATGGGCAGCATATTTCATAGTATTGGGGGTTGTGCTGCTAATGTGCATAAATGCTGCTTACCCCCATACCAAGACCACGTCAGCCTGCTGACAGTACCTCTCTCCCACACCTATTTCACTCCCTCTGGTCTACAAGTGGGACAACAGTCTGTAGCTGGTGAGTATGTAATTGTTTTGTTGTGCTTTACCAATACACACCTAGCCATATTGCTTGATGTCCATGTTCTCTTGTAGTGGTGTTAACTGTTGTGCATCACAGTGGGCACCATGGGGGCATAACTGAAGGGTAATGTAACATTCCTGCAGCATACCTCACAACCTGTCAGAGCAAGATGTCTGGACAGAGATCAACAAACTGTGGGGACAAATGGGCTATGGTGGGGACATGTATGAAACATTAATCCTATACAGCGGATACCACAGTGTACACACCCCTGTCAAGATGCCAAGTTTTTCTGATATATACAATGAGAGACCACAGTATTACCTTCCACACCTTTTCCAACCTGTAATGTGACCATGACATGAATAATTAACTTGTAAAACCGAACAATATGTTAGGGGTATACAAACCTTACAATATGCTGGATGCATATGTGTGCACATCCTCCAAATAACATATTGTAGTAGCAGCTTGTGATGTACTGACAGCATCCACTCTGCTTGGGTACATACCTGCCATCAAGTACAAGGACTCAATGTAACAATGAATAATGGTCCACTGTTGGAGTGGTGTATTCATGACATTTGCTCAGTTGCCTGTACCAGAAGCAGCCATGACTTGCATACATTTTACAAAGCATCATAGGGATATCATATTTGAAAGGTATTAGTCAGGAGTAGGGTACAACAAAATTACCACAGCATTGCATATACCATGGAACACAGTGGAGACAGTCATCAAAAGGTAGAATAAATATGTGACAACAGTGCTGTTGAAAAGAATCTGATGTCCTTCCAAAACAGATGAAAAGACATGATGAGAGCTGGTCAGGGAGGCTGCCAGAAGACATGTAGCAAGACTGAGGGACTTGCTGGACTCTCTGGCAAGTACTGGTTGTGTAGTACATGTGGCAACAATCACCTGGATTCTGCATAAGTCTGACCTATGGGGTAGGGTCAGTAAATAGAAGCATTTACCCACACCAAACAGCATGCAGGGCTGTGTGCAAGTAGCAAAACATAACATCAAGTCTCCCAAAGGCATGTGTTGAAATGTGTGATGGTGTAATGAGACCAAGGTTCAAACTTATAGCCACTATCCCTAAAGCTACATGTGGTGCATAAGCAACACCTCACTTCACCTGAAGACCATAATCCACATGTTGAAGCTCACTGGTGGTAGTGCCCTGCTTTGGGGTTGCTGTTCATTAGCTGGAACTAGGCCTGTAGGCATGGTGGAGGAAATTATGAACAGTTCAAATAATACTCTCGTGTGGGCCAAAGCCGTCAAGCCAAGACACCTGAGGATGGAGAGGGGTTTCAGCTTCCAACATGACAATGACCTGAAGCATACATCCAAAGCTACCTAAGATTATCTCCACCTGAATACAATCAAGGGTATGCATTGGGCCAGACAAAACAAGACTTAACACCAATAGTAAACCCCCAGTGTGACCTCCAATGTCTGTGCACATGAGCTGCCATTGCCAGCTGACAAAGTTGGGGGACCTTTACAAGGGAAGACTGCCCAAATAATGCCAAGTCAAGATGTGCCATGCTGATACTCCCCTTCCCAGGAAGAGTCACTCCTGTAGTTAACTTAACAGGTGTTTCAAAAAGCATTGGTTTAAGGGTGTCCACACTTATGCAACCACCATACCATACACATCTCACTCAGTATATTTCACAACTAACACATTTGTTTGTTTCTCGATTGGATTGCACAGTTCATATGTCACATTTAAGGTGGGTAATGTTATTGAATGCAGTATTGTGTTCTCATTTTATATGGTACAAGAGCCTGCCATGTTAACAGGGGTGTGTACACTTATTATATCCATGTTAAGCTTAGAAGGTTGTTGGTGTAATAGGATTTGTTTGAACATACATTCACTGCTGGTGATGAGGTCTGCATATCAAATGTATGTCATTAATTAGTGACATCAATCCTCATATGATCCCAGTTATGTGTCAGACAAACACATAGGGGTTGTGAGGAACAGAGAAAACATATGTGCCAGACATCTACACATTCTTCAATGATTTGCAAAGTTGTGAGGTATGGTCTACAGTAGTTGCCACTGTGCTATACAGGTGAACAGCAATAGTGTATACATGGGTGCAGTGTGTGCTAGGGGAATGGATGTCACCTACTAACAGTACTCATGCATCCCAGGGATGTATATTGTTAGTAACAAGTATTGGAAATGGCTGCAATGCATGATGATGAGGGTTGTGTGTCATGCATGTCACCTTTTGGGTAATGTGAGGTCTGTGTAATAGCTTTGTGCTACCTCACCTGTAAGTGTCTCTGTGCATGTCTGTGTGCATGTCTGTGTGTGTGGCAGCCAACCATAATGTACAGGTATTAATTTACATTCCCTCACAGGTGGCAATGGGGGACGGGGTCCCTACCGCTTGGAAACTGATGTCAGTGTCTCTGCAGACTCTGACAATGATGATAGCCACAGTGAGGCACAGGTGGGGTTGTCAGAGGCTGATTCTGTGCCATTAGTTGGCATCCCACTATTGTCCACCCCATCCCTGCACACAGTCACAATGTCCACTCATACCCCAGCACCAGTGGCCATAGATAATGGACAGTTTGCAGGTGGTGGCATGAGGCAGGCAAGTGTGGTGACTATGGCAAGTGTTTCTGTAGACACTAGCCATAGCCAGATAACAGGCAAGGCCCCACACAGGCGGATGGGCAGGGGTGCTCAAAGGTGGACTGCAGTCCATCATGTCCCTGTCACAAGTGCCACAGCAAGTTTGACCAGATGTATGTTTTGGACCATCAATGAGGCACAGGCACATAGTGAATGTAAAACCAGACAGCTTCTCAGGGTCGTGAATGCCTCTCTTCCTGCTATGCGTGACAACCTCCATGATCCTGTTGATGCCCACTGTTATTATGCTGAGGTCATAGATAGATGGTTAGGTGAGATGGTGGGAACCCCTGACTGTGGAATGTCAATTCTTGACCATGGAATGTCTGTGAAAGATCATGTGGTGGGAGTTGTCCATCGGCCACATGGACGTAGGACAGCAGCACAGACAGCTGAGGGTCCATGTGGCCATGCATCTTCTTACTCCCATAGGGGCAATACCAGCAGCATGACTGCGGGGGGGTCATCGTTCACACCACAATGCAGCAGGCCATGGGCATGTGGTCCTGGCCGGTTCCAACAGGGACGCAGATCCAGCACACAGCAGTCACCATCGGGGAGTAGTACTGCATCTGGCCTTGTGCCTGGTCATGCCAGTGGGTCCCCTGACAGGCCCAGTTCCCATGCCCATGGCCAGAGACAGTGAACTGTACAAACTGCCATGTACGGTCCACAGCTGTTCAACATACCCCTGTGTAGGGCAGCCACATGGTGTGACTGTGTGCATCCATACAGACACACAAATCACCATCACAGACTGATCACCTCCAGACTTACACACACACCACCTCTGCACAGCCCATTTAATGAACAACCCCCAAACGCACACACATGATGTCAACCAAATGTCCTAGCCTAGTCCTCTGGCAAACCCACACCAGACCCTGTGCATATGATGATACCTGTGCCACATCCCTGTCATCCATACCAGTGATGCAGGGACATGTTAATATGTTTCTGATGCACAGGGTGAATTTAGTACAGTTTAGCAATGTAATGCTGTGTAAAGTGTTGTCAGCCAGCATGTTTAATGGTTACATGTCAGAGTGTGTAGCTGTCCAGCAATGATGGTTTACTGTTTTTATTAATGCTGACTGAATGTGGTCTCCATAATGTATTCTGTTTGTCATCTAGGTGTTTGTGTGTCAGCAGGATGTGGCCCTGCAGACATTATCTACAAGGGGTATGGCAGTGTGGTAACACATTGAGTGTGTCCTATCCAGGGTACAGCTGTACACAATTAACAGGTCTGTATAACATTTTTTTGCATATGCCATGTAGCTTATAGGGCTGAGGGGTGTATACAGGTAAGTGTATGTTGGCTGACATCATCAGCTCTTCTACAGTGGACAATGGTAAGTGTAGTGGATGGAATACACAACATATTTCCCACACACCCAGATGGTATTGTGTTGAGCCAATACACAGCAAATACTGTTCACACACACACACACACACACACACACACACACACACACACACACACACACACACACACACACACACAGTCACAATTGCCAGTGTTAGGTTTGAAATTCCTACTCATCTAATTAGTGGTAGTACAGTATTATGCAGTTATCACAGGTGGCACAGAGCTCATAGTGTGTTGAGTTTCCAAAGTACATGTATAGTGAGTAACATCATGTGCCCTTGTAAGGTATGGCAATGGGTGGTGTAGTGGGTGTCACAGGTTTCATAATAATGTCATGCACGACTGTACACACTCCCAAACACTGCTATACACACCAGTGCATGCACACAAGTGTGCCAGTACTGTGATTAAGAGCCCTACCTCTCTAACTGCTCATTCCATACTGTTACATAGCTGTTGCACACAGTACAGGGCTTATAGGTGTGCAGAGTGTGTACAGATATCTCTATGGTTGATGTAAAAAGTGGCCCTTGTAGAGTGGAACATAGGACGTGTGCTGGGGGTATGATGGCCTACAATTGTAATACATAGCCACCCAATGGATATATTCCTCACTCAAACACATACTCAGGATACTGGACTTGTGCATTCACAGACACACACACACACACACACACACACACACACACACACACACACACACACACACACACACACACACACACATTTGCCAGGACTGAGATTCATAGGATCATGTGTTCATAGGTGTGCACCAGGCTAATGGCATGGAGCCATGACAAGCCTAGCCCATGGGAGCATCCTGGCATCATATGACCTGACATTTTCTGCCAGTGCATCTATCGACTATTGCCACTTGAGTAATGGCCAGGGTGACAGTTAAATTCCCCATCCACTCATCCAGATTTCTCTTGAAGAGGGCCAGTGAGGTGCTATGACATGTATGCAACATATATTGCATAACATGTCCACTCGCTGGGTTATGTACCTGTCCCCCAGCATGTTCTGTTGATTGTGGTAACAAGGTTGAGGTATCCATGGCATGTGGTGCATACAGATCATAGTTTCACTAGTTATGACATTCCTAACACAGATAGCCAGACATGGCATTGTCAGTCAAGCAGGGATTTCCTGTAAGTAGCCAAGATGTGGCCAAGAATACTTGGAGGTATTACACTCCGTCCATATAGGACAGTTGTTTAAGGGTTAGGGTCCTATTTGTGAGGTACACTTGCAGCCTCCACAGTTGTTGCAGGTGTCTAGTGAGCTACATGACAAATGGGCCATTGTACCTGCTGGTTGGTCTAATGAGGGGAGAGTAGAGGGAGACATTGACCTCTTCCTTACTGGATGAAACACCCTACTGGATGTGCCACATAGAAGGTATTTCTGTCCACAGTAGCAATTTGGTGGCCATAAGAGAGGTTACTGTCAGCCTGATTTCCCAGGCCTCTTATAAGGACTTCTGTGTCCATTGGACTACCAGCAATGTGTTAATTAATGGAAACCTCATTGATAAAACATAGGATTGCAACACATTTCTTTCCATTCAGCCTAAGGGCAGTGTTCTGGCAACAGTCAGATGGCTCAGTGGAGCCTTTATGCAGGATGTCAACATGATATGGGGATGTACACATAGCACCCACCTTGCAATTGTCTGCAAACATTGTCAGCCGGGATCCATTCATGTTGGTCTGGATGTCAGATGCATATATGACAAACATAAGGAGACCCATGACCAGACCCTGTGATAATCTACTCGTGACTGGTTAGCAGTCTGACATGGAGTCTGCTAATTTCACATTGTGGGTCCCATGCATGAGCCTGTTTGCAACCCACCTAGTGACATAGGGGTTGATGCCTAGATGAGTGTGTTTGTCTATGATTCCTGAGTGGGGAATGGTATTACAGGATTAGAAGACCCAGCTATCTTGTTTTTGTGTCTGTACTGTTACATAGTTATTTCACATGGCACACAGCTTATAGGGCTGCAGAGTGTGCACAGCTACAACTACAGTAGTTGATAACAGTGGGCCCTGTACAGTGGAAATTTGGATGTGTACTGGGTGCGAAAATTTTGCCAAACCTTCACCCCAATGGATATGGTACACAACAAAACACACACACACACACACACACACACACACACACACACACATACACACACACACACACCAGGACTGAGATTCAACCCCCTACCTATCTAGTTATTGCTACTACAGTGTTATGTATTTATCACACACACCACAGAACTCATAGTTTGAAGGGTGTCCCAACATATTTGTAAGGTGAGGAACATCAGCAGCCCTTGTGAAGTATAGCACTTTGAGGTGTATCGTGGACAGCCACAAAATACTTTAACCTAAATAATGCAAAATTCCATGTTCATACAAACCCTGTTAGACTAGCATTAATCCACATGTATAACAGCAATATATACATTCAGTCACTATGTCTGGAATATTCTCTCTATTTTGTCGGCCTGTCTCCACAGTTTTGGTTCTAAGAGGTATTTCCAAATACCCGCTGTGATGCTGTTGTACACACACCTCCATGAAGTCCCCTTCACAGGCAAGGAAAAGGGGCTACGCCCACATGAAGCACTCAATTATAGGAGTTTGTTGCCATGCCATTTGCTGTAGGAATAACAACACAGCTGTTCTGAATGCAGTTAGCAAGTGGGGGACAACAATTGGTGCATAGGCCATCAGCTGCTCATGAGCATTACCTACAAAAGGCAAGCTACTGCCTATGCCAAACAGATGTAGACCCTACATCTGTGGGAGAGAGAGAGAGTGATAAAGTGAGGGAAAAAACAGGATATAACCACCTACACTTGGAAACAAAAAAAAGGCATGTCAAACAAGTAAGCATGTAATAGAATGCAGTAGGGGGTATGTAAGAATGAGAACTAGGAAGTTTAACATATGTGTCTCAACAAGGCTTGCTTGTACTAATATAGTGATGATCAGAACCTATGGCCATAGCATCTGGGTCTGTCTGCAGTGACATAGATCATAGGTCAGGCCCCTGAGTCACCCCAGGAAAGGCTGGCTCACATATGACTACTACTGTAGTGTGTATAGAACAATACTGACTTTGACAATGCTAGGCCAGCTACTGTGATGTCGTGCATATCCATATCTTACTTGGGAATACAACTATGATATACTTGTTTGTCTCAGATATGTGAGAGACCTATACATGATATTTGCATAGCGAAGTATTGCTGCAGATGTGTGTGTTGAACTGCATGTGATAGACTGAGCTCTTACTATTTACCTGTCCAGTGTTATGCACACTGACCATATGTGCACCTCATATTTGTAATCATTTAATCATAGAGTCGTGTTATGTCTGGAAAATCCTTGGCATATCTGTGAAGACTGACATTACATTCTCCTTCTTTGTCCTCTGGCTGTTCCCAATCGGGATTGCCACAGTGGATCATCTGTTGCCATTTCTACCTCTCCTCTGAATCTTGCTCTGTCACACCAATCACCTGCATGTTCTCTCATACCACATCCAGAAGCCTTATCTGAGGCCTTCCTCTCTTCATCTTACCTGGCAGCTACATCCTTACCATCCTTTTCCCAATATACTCAGCATCCCTCCTCAGCACATGTCCAAACCCATGTAATCCTGCCTCTCCGACTTTGTCTCAAAACCGTCCAACATGGGCTGGCCCTCTCATCTACACATTGCTAAACCTGTGCACCCTTGTCACACCCAGTGCAAATTGTAACATCTGTAACTCTGCCATGTCCAACTCTGACTCCTGCCTTTTTGTCAATGCCACTGTCTCCAACCCATATGACATAACTGGTCTTGCTACCCTGTTGTAGACCTTACATTTCACTTTTACTGGTACTCCTTTGTCACAAATCACTCCTGACACTCTTCTCCACCCTCTCCATCCTGTCTGTACTCTCTCTTCTTCACCTGTCCTCCATAGTTGTCATTACTCTGAAATGTTGATCCCAATCATTTAAACACATCCACATTTGCCAACCCTACTCCATGCATCCTCAACATTCCACTATCCTCCCTCTCATTCACACACAGATATTCTGTCTTAGTCCTGCTGACCTTCATTACTCTCCTCTCTAGAGCATATCTCCACATCTCCAGGGTCACCTAAATCTGTTCCCTACTCTCAGTACAGATCACACCATCATCTACAAACATCATAGTCAACAGGGACTCCTGTATGATCTTGTCTGTCAACCTGTCCATCAGCATTGCAAATCAGAAAGGGTTCACAGATGATCCCTTATGTCATCCCACCTCCACCTTAAACACATCCGTCACTCCCAATGAAGACCTCACCACTGTCATGCCATCCTTGTACATATCCTGTATCACTCTTACGTATATCTCTGCCACTCATGACTTCCTCATACAATACCACAACTCCTCTCTAGGCACCCTGTCATATGCTTTCTCTAAGTCCAGAAAGACACAAAGCAACTCCTGACCTTCTCTGTACTTCTCCGTTAACACTCTCAGGGCAAACATCACATTTGTGGTGCCCTTTCCTGGCATGAAACCATACTGCTGACCACTACTCATCCCCTCCCTGCGTAACCTAGCTTCCACTACTCTTACCCATAACTTCATGCTGTGACTGGTCAATGTTATCCCTCTGTAGTTACCACAGCTCTACACATCAACCTTATTCCTAAAACATTATTCAAGCATTTTCTCTCCACTCCTCATGCAACCTCACACTTCCCAAGATATCAGTAAATAGTCTGGCTAAAAACACAAATGCCATTTCCCCTAAACACCTCTGTGCTTCCACAGGTATGTAATGTGAACCAACAGGCTATTCATCCCTGTCATAGTTATCCTTACATCCTCCTTGTTAAGCCATTGCACTTCCTGATTCACCAAACCCACATCATCCAATCTTCTCTGTCTCATTGTCTTCATTCATCAGCCTCTCAAATTACTCTGTCAATGTGCTCAGCATACTCTCTTTGCTTGTGAGTACATTTACCTCATTATCATTTATCACCCTTATCTGCTACACATCTTTCCTAGCTCAGTCCATCTGTCTAGCCAATCTCTACTACTCATTTCATCCTTCCTTAGTGTCCAAGCTGTCATACAACTCTTCATATGCCTCATCCTTAGCCTTTGCCACCACTCCCTTTGCCATGCACCTCATCTCCTCATACTCCTGTCTAATTTCCTCATCTCTCTCACAATCCCACTCCTTCTTCCCCAAGCTCTTTCTCTGTATACTGTCTTGCACTTCCTCAGTCCACCACCAGGTCTCCTTGTACTACTTCTTCCATTCACATGTCACACCAAGCACCTTTCTAGCAGTCTCCCTTAGTAACTCTGCTGTACTTAATCAGATATGTGGTAAATTGTCACTGCCATCCATTGCCTGTCTTAACTTTTCCCTGAACCAACATCATCTTACATACCAGCATTCTATGCTGCCAAAATACACTTTCATCTGTCACCACTTTACAGTCTCCAATCTCCTTCAAACAGGCCCTCCTACATTGGATGTATTCCAACTGTCTGCATCTTACTCCACTCTTGTATGTCACCATATGCTCCTCCCTCATGTTATAGTACATATTCACCACAGCCATATCCATTTTTTTTTGCAAAATCCACTACCTTCTCACCATCTGCATTCCTTTTAACACCATACATCCCCATCACTTCCCCATTCCATCTGTTTCCTTCACCAACATGCCCATTGACATCTGCTGCAATGTCCACTCTGTCACCCTTGGGTACAGTCATCACCATGTCATCTAACTGACTTCACATTTCTCTTTCTCATCCATCGAACAACCAACTTGTGTAGCATAGGCACTAACAACAGTCATCATTACACCATCAGTTTCCAGCTTCATAAACATCACTCCATCAGACACTCATGTCATCCTCCAAAAACACTCTTGGCATACTGTTCCTTCAGGAGAACCCCTACCCCCTTCCTCTTCCCATCCACACTATGATAATACAATTGTAACTTGTCTCCCATACACCTAGCCATACTCCCCTTCCATCTGGTCTCTTGCACACGCAATATATCAACCTTCTCCTGGCCATCATATCAGCTAGCTCTGTCCCTATACCAGTCATACTGCCAACATTAAAAGTTCTTACCCTCACTACCACAATCCTAGCCTTTCTCCTCTCTTCCTGCCATATGAGTGTTGGATATCATCCAGGGGATGTCTGTCAGTGCAAAGGCTACTGTGCTATTGAATGACTCAAGTGTGTTACAGCAATATTGAGACAGTGTCACTAATTTTGTCCCATTGCACCCCATGTATGTGTGGCATCCTACATATGTCCTTCTGTAATGGGTTGAGATGGATGACTAGGCAGCAAGAGTGTGAATACAGTGTGCTATACTGACATAGAACATAAATGTATATGAGGTATTACCTGTGAACATGTCAATATGAGTAGGTATATGTGTCCACCTCATAACAGCAGACATGGGATGCAAAATGTCAGTTAAAGAAGCTGTACATGTTGTACATGTGTGTAATCTTAGTTACTGTGCATCCAAAACAGTGGCATTTCTACAGCTACTGGTTGTTGCATTGTCCGGACACAGCCATGGGTACTGCAATAAGCATGATTATCATTTTGAAATTGGAGAGGTGTCCAACTGTGTTATGACTTTGTGTCCATACCTACTACAAAAAGCTATATGAACAACTACATAGCTGTATAGACTCAGTAATACCTTACTTGTCATACCTGCCTCCACCAAAGTAGAGTAATCCCCTTTGCTGGACAGCAGCAATATACAAACCACAGGCTTGTTCCCTATATTGGCTGTACAGGGCAAATAAGGAGCAGGCACCAACCTGGCATCAAGTCAGCCATTGTCTGAACAAGCATATGAGGTCACAGGTGGATTACTGTGAGGCTAACTATGAGTACAAATTGGAGACATCCACCAAGGCCAATCACAAGGCCATCTTCCCATATATCTGCAATCTTAGAAGCAACAAACCAACCCAACCTGTAATGGTGGTCAGTCAGACCAGATACACACACACAACATAGCTAGAGGCAACCTGCTGAAAATAGGGTTAAGCCAAATATCAGCCCCCAACTCAGCATCGCTATAGGTGGATATGCACAGCACCCACACTCCTCCCCTCATCACCAGTGAGCAGATACATATTGCCTACTGAAAGACAACAAATGTAAGTATCCATGAGCGAAGATATCATCCCTGTCTGCATCCTTCATGAACTCAGGCATGTGCTCCCAGCTCCATTACACACTGTAGTCACACCAAGCCTCAGCACCATCCACACCCCATCTGCATGGAAAATGGCCAATGTTATCTGTCTACACAGACCTGAATGAGGAATAAAGGATTATGCAATTAACTGGCACTCACTGGGGGGAATATGACTCATCAGGACCAAGAGTGCAATGCAAGCTGATACTGTGCTGATAGATTACAAGGGTATGGTGTAGTTGTGAGTGGTGGCTATTGGTATTCAAGGTACATGTGCAGGTTCTGTACATACTGTTGCCAAATGTATGGGGTCCTGTGAAGTGTTTCCCTGTTTATATCTTCCAGGTGCAATTTCACATCACAGGCGAGCAATCTCTTCACCAGCGGAATGCAACATGATAATTGAAGCCATAATATAGAACCACACACTACTGTTTGGCCAAAGCCAGCAACATCTGCAGGAGAGGACCGCCCTGTGGGATGACCCTGTCCACAGGGTAAACAATGTTGGCCTGTACACACATACATATGAGCAGGTCCGGCATCATTGCCACCAACCTCATATGCCATGCCTAGCAAT
The DNA here is from genome assembly GCF_019279795.1 of Protopterus annectens. NCBI lineage: Eukaryota > Metazoa > Chordata > Ceratodontiformes > Protopteridae > Protopterus > Protopterus annectens. Next base: position 1,573,243,756 of record NC_056739.1, on the reverse strand, counting down.
GGACTGCTGCTGTGTCCAGGTACCACACAGCCACAGGTGGGGGACCATCCATGCAGCCCCCATTGACACCAACTGAGGAGCTCCTCGCCAACCTTCAGGCACCCAGCACAGTACAACACCAGAGTACAGAGCCCCACTTGCTGGAGGTGGGTGGCACCGACACAGTGGATGAGGAACATGCAGGTAAGGCCCAGTGAGGATTAGTAGATGACTGTATCAGACATACTTGTATCTGTAGAGTATCTACGTGCATGTGTCAGGTCAGATTGCAGTTGTGGATGGGATTTTCTAATGCACAGAAGTGCATATCTATGGTGAAGGACAGCAAATGTGTAGTATTGGGGGTTGTACTGTAAATGTGAAGACATGCTGCATCCATCCTGTACCAAGACCACATGTGAGTATGCTGACAATACCTCTCTCCCACAACTACCTAGGTCTCTCTGGTATGCATATGGGACAGCAGCCTGAAGCTGGTGAGTATGGAATTGTTCTGTAATGGTTTGGCAATATCCCAGGCATGTGAAGGGCATGCAATTTACCATGCAAACAACTATCACTAATAGCCATATTGCTTTATGTGCATGTTCACATGTGGTGCGGTAACTGCATTGCATCACAGTAGTCATCACAGGGGCCTGTCTGAAGAGACTTTAATATTCCTGTAGCATACCTTACAACCTGTCAGTGCAAGATGTTTGGACAGAGACAAGCAAAATGGGGTGGACAAATGGCCTAAGGTAGGGACATGTGTAAAACATTGCTGCTATACAGTGGGTATAAAATGTGTACACACTCCTGTTAAGATGTCAGGTGTTTATGATATATACAAACTGAGACCACAATATGTCAGTCCACACCTTTTCCAACCTTCCATGTGGCGGATAACATGAACAATTCACTTGTAAAAGCAAGCATCTGGACTCATGTATTGTACCTACAAGCCTGGACAAGAGAGAGGGTAGCAGCCTTTGTATCAGCATGATGTTTCAGTCAGGTATGATACTTGATGCTGCCATATGTGTCAGTACACTCACTGTGGCCTATTTGACAACAATATCACATACCTGGGCATTGTTAAGGCACACAGACCCCATATAGGTTGCAAACATCTGGATATTCCAGACACATCTGTACAGAGGACTGGTATGGCCTGTACAATGCTTTAACATGCTGCACTCTATATAAAGTCACCAGCCATGTATGGTACACACATCAAAATGGTATAAGCCACACAAGATATGATTCTCACACACATACACACACACACACACACACACACACACACACACACACACACACACACACACACACACACACACACACACACACACACACACACACACACACACTCATTAGAACTCCTACCTATGTATGTCTACTATAGTGTTACACAGTTATCAAACAAGTCACAGAGCTTATACAATTTCACCTAGTCCAAAGGTACTTCTAAGGTGAATGCTATCAATAGGACTACTAAATTAAGGTGAGGGGAAGTGTAAAGGTTGGTACACAACTCAAAATGGTATAACCCACCCAGTATATGATTCTCACACAAACAGTTGCCAGTACTGAGATTAGAACTCCTGCCTATCGAGTTATTTCTACTATAGTGTCACACAGTTATTTGACACGCCATGGAGCTTATACAATTTCACCTTCTCCAAAGGTACTTCTAAGGTGAATGACATCAACAGGACTACTAAATTGGGGTGAGGGGAAGTATACCACACAGTATATGATTCACACACACACACACACACACACACACACACACACACACACACACACACACACACACACACACAAACTTACCAGTACTGAGATTTGAACCCCTGCCTATCCAGTTATTTGTATTATAGTGTTACGTAGTTACCACATGTGTTACAGAGCTTATTGGGCTGATAATTGGCTAAAGGTGCAGATAACTGCACAGCTAAGGTAAGGTATTACAGGTGGCAGAAAGTCTGCCGTCATTTTTTCCCTTACATCTTGCTAGTTCTTTCTGTCTTGCACTTCAAATAGCATAATAGCTTTGAACTTCAACAGGTTATTGTATCAATAAGTGTAGCACACCTGGGAGCCATCAGCAGTACTCGTTCCTCACAGAATTAGCCCATGTACTTAGTAGTTATGACCACCCCTCTTGGTATGATTGAATTGCAGATTTCTGTGCATTCACCCATTAACCTGGTGCACATGTCCATTCTGAAGCACTGTTGTAACTGCCTCATGTATACAGACAACCCTCTCTTCTAAACTCCAAACACTCAGACTTGTGAGAGTTACCCCTATATCACCAAATGTGGAAATATGCACTCTCCAGTGAATACTGCACTAGTTGGTCAAGAGAATAAGGTCAACACCTCCACCACACCATGTGGAACACATAGCTCATGGCAATACCCACTATGACAGCCCTGACATACACTGAAAAAAACACACACTCACCTTCACAGATTAACTCAATGGGCATTTACCCAAACAGCACAGACCAGGAAGACAGACACCCAGTCAGACACCACGACACAGCACATGCCAAAAGACACATATTTCACCTACGGGTCTATACTAAATGAGCAAATGCTTAAAAAAGCGAATGCTAATTCATCGACCCCTTTTAAGTGAAAGCTTACATGTCAAACACCCAGAACAGTGATTTTTTCACAGGGCAACAAATCGCCGGGCCGGTTTCAGGAGTTCACCATTTCCTTCACTGTGGTGTGATCTCGGAGTTGGTATATTTAAGTAGGGGGGTGTGTGGGGCAAAGTCCCCCACATTATATAATGTTTTAAGTTTTTTTTTTTTTTTTTTTTTTTTTTGTGGACCAGCTGTTCCGGGTGTTCAAGATTTTAAGCTTTCACTTAAAAATGGTCGATGAATTAGCATTCGCTTTTCTAAGCATTCACTAATTTAATATAGACCCGTCACCTACACAGTGTGCCCCTCAACCTAAGCCACTAAGGGTAACCACCTTGCACAATACAGTAATCATGGGTGACTCAATACTGAGGCACACAGATGTCCCACTCACTAGGTTGATTATGGAGGAGGTAGCAGCCAGCTGTTTATCACATGCTAGCATCCAACACATGAGACACTGTCAGGGACTCCATAACAACTACAAGTATCACTCTGTCATCATCCATGTGGGTGTGAATGACCTTGGACACACCTCCCTGGACTACATGAGAAGAGAAATGGCTGAACTCTAGGATGATTTGGTCTAGACAGGTGTGACAGTAGCCCTGAGCAGTATACTACCATCACCCAGAATGATGCTGCCATACTATCAACAAATGATTGACTGCAACATTGGCTTACTTGTTGTGTGTCATTCTCAGGTGATCCAGTATCTCTCTGCTTGGGATAACATGATTGACAGATCTCAATGTCTTGCCAAAGATGGCCTGCATCTGTCACCCCTGGGTTCCAGGCACTGGCTAAGTGTCTTGCCACCCCTATAGTGCCTTATTAGCCAGTGTTCAAAATCAAACTACCACCGTAACAGCTAGACATGTATGCGATCTAAGGGTCATGCTTCTCAACAGTAGACATCTAACTGTCAAGATGCAGTCACTCAAAGCACTCCTCAAAGTGGAGGACATTGACATTTGTGTAGTAACGGAGACCTGGTTTACAGCAGCAGACAGCAGCCCTGCACTAACAGGCTATGAATCATTCCATAGCTGTCAGCCCAAAAACATGGACCACACCTCCACAGGTGGTAGTGTCTCCATATTCATAATGGATATGCACACCTCCAGACTAGTATCCCATCATAATGCATCTCAGATACTTCAGGTACAACTGATTTTGGGTAATAGTGCAATCCAAGTCATAGAGTGATATGGCTCTCCATCTATGTCCCTAGAATGTCAATCCACATTCGTCAACACTCTGGCATCTATGAAGGTCCAACCCAACACTGACATGGTAGGAGACTTCAACTACCCCTCCATCAACTGGGAAAAGTAGTCAAGCACCAATACACTTGCCCAACGCTTCATGGAATTCATCAGTTCCAATGCCCTGGACTGGTTCATACTGAACCCCAGTAGAGGATGCAACAACCTTGACCTGTGTTGATTACTTACATATGGAACTGTTGTTCAACCACAGTTGTCAATCCCTACCTGGTCAGATCCAAACATAATGTAATCAACATGGAACTCAACATCTCACACCCCCACAAAGGTAACCACCTTGAAAAACCTCTCCAAACCTGACTTTGGAGTCATAAAAACAGGGGTGGATGACTTCACTGTACCCATGCCAATCAAAAATAGCTGCATGACTGTCAAATCATGCACATATGCACTATACAAACATGTAAATGAATGCATGGTACTAGCCATAGCCAACAGAACCAAGATGCTGTCCTCCAAACACTGGAAGCCAATTTGGTCGTCCCCTGCCATTCCTAAAGTGTTCAACAGAAGGAGGACACTGTTGCAGAAAAAGGTAGTGTCCCAAGACTGGGGGACCCCTTATTAGCATAATAAATACAGATGTCCTGCTGTAATGGGTTGAGATGGATGACTAGGCAGCAAGAGTGTGAATACAGTGTGCTATACTGACATGGAACATAAATGTATATGAGGTATTACCTGTGAACATGTCAGTATGAGTAGGTATATGTGTCCACCTCATAACAGCAGACATGGGATGCAAAATGTCAGTTAAAGAAGCTGTACATGTTGTACATGTGTGTAATCTTAGTTACTGTGCATCCAAAACAGTGGCATTTCTACAGCTACTGGTTGTTGCATTGTTCGGACACAGCCATGGGTACTGCAATAAGCATGATTATCATTTTGAAATTGGAGAGGTGTCCAACTGTGTTATGACTTTGTGTCCATACCTACTAGAAAAAGCTATGTGAACAACTACATAGCTGTATAGACTCAGTAATACCTTACTTGTCATACCTGCCTCCACCAAAGTAGAGTAATCCCCTTTGCTGGACAGCAGCAATATACTAACCACAGGCTTGTTCCCTATATTGGCTGTACAGGGCAAAGAAGGAGCAGGCACCAACCTGGCATCAAGTCAGCCATTGTCTGAACAAGCATATGAGGTCACAGGTGGATTACTGTGAGGCTAATTATGAGTACAAATTGGAGACATCCACCAAGGCCAATCACAAGGCCATCTTCCCATATATCTGCAATCTTAGAAGCAACAAACCAACCCAACCTGTAATGGTGGTCAGTCAGACCAGATACACACACACAACATAGCTAGAGGCAACCTGCTGAAAATAGGGTTAAGCCAAATATCAGCCCCCAACTCAGCATCGCTATAGGTGGATATGCACAGCACCCACACTCCTCCCCTCATCACCAGTGAGCAGATACATATTGCCTATTGAAAGACAACAAATGTAAGTATCCATGAGCCAAGATATCATCCCTGTCTGCATCCTTCATGAACTCAGGCATGTGCTCCCAGCTCCATTACACACTGTAGTCACACCAAGCCTCAGCACCATCCACACCCCATCTGCATGGAAAATGGCCAATGTTATCTGTCTACACAGACCTGAATGAGGAATAAAGGATTATGCAATTAACTGGCGCTCACTGGGGGGAATATGACTCATCAGGACCAAGAGTGCAATGCAAGCTGATACTGTGCTGATAGATTACAAGGGTATGGTGTAGTTGTGAGTGGTGGCTATTGGTATTCAAGGTACATGTGCAGGTTCTGTACATACTGTTGCCAAATGTATGGGGTCCTGTGAAGTGTTTCCCTGTTTATATCTTCCAGGTGCAATTTCACATCACAGGCGAGCAATCTCTTCACCAGCGGAATGCAACATGATAATTGAAGCCATAATATAGAACCACACACTACTGCTTGGCTGAAGCCAGCAACATCTGCAGGAGAGGACCGCCCTGTGGGATGACCCTGTCCACAGGGTAAACAATGTTGGCCTGTACACACATAAATATGAGCAGGTCCGGCATCATTGCCACCAACCTCATATGCCATGCCTAGCAATGGACTGCTGCTGTGTCCAGGTACCACACAGCCACAGGTGGGGGACCATCCATGCAGCCCCCATTGACACCAACTGAGGAGCTCCTCGCCAACCTTCAGGCACCCACCCCAGTACAACACCAGAGTACAGAGCCCCACTTGCTGGAGGTGGGTGGCACCGACACAGTGGATGAGGAACATGCAGTTAAGGCCCAGTGAGGATTAGTAGATGACTGTATCAGACATACTTGTATCTGTAGAGTATCTACGTGCATGTGTCAGGTCAGATTGCAGTTGTGGATGGGGTTTTCTAATGCACAGAAGTGCATATCTATGGTGAAGGACAGCAAATGTGTAGTATTGGGGGTTGTACTGTAAATGTGAAGACATGCTGCATCCATCCTGTACCAAGACCACATGTGAGTCTGCTGACAATACCTCTCTCCCACAACTACCTAGGTCTCTCTGATATGCATATGGGACAGGAGCCTGAAGCTGGTGAGTATGGAATTGTTCTGTAATGGTTTGGCGATATCCCAGGCATGTGAAGGGCATGCAATTTACCATGCAAACAACTATCACTAATAGCCATATTGCTTTATGTGCATGTTCACATGTGGTGCGGTAACTGCATTGCATCACAGTAGTCATCACAGGGGCCTGTCTGAAGAGACTTTAATATTCCTGTAGCATACCTTACAACCTGTCAGTGCAAGATGTTTGGACAGAGACAAGCAAAATGGGGTGGACAAATGGCCTAAGGTAGGGACATGTGTAAAACATTGCTGCTATACAGTGGGTATAAAATGTGTACACACTCCTGTTAAGATGTCAGGCGTTTATGATATATATAAACTGAGACCACAATATGTCAGTCCACACCTTTTCCAACCTTCCATGTGGCGGATAACATGAACAGTTCACTTGTAAAAGCAAGCATCTGGACTCATGTATTGTACCTACAAGCCTGGACAAGAGAGAGGGTAGCAGCCTTTGTATCAGCATGATGTTTCAGTCAGGTATGATACCTGATGCTGCCATATGTGTCAGTACACTCACTGTGGCCTATTTGACAACAATATCACATACCTGGGCATTGTTAAGGCACACAGACCCCATATAGGTTGCAAACATCTGGATATTCCAGACACATCTGTACAGAGGACTGGTATGGCCTGTACAATGCTTTAACATGCTGCACTCTATATAAAGTCACCAGCCATGTATGGTACACACATCAAAATGGTATAAGCCACACAAGATATGATTCTCACACACATACACACACACACACACACACACACACACACACACACACACACACACACACACACACACACACACACACACTCATTAGAACTCCTACCTATGTATGTCTACTATAGTGTTACACAGTTATCAAACAAGTCACAGAGCTTATACAATTTCACTTAGTCCAAAGGTACTTCTAAGGTGAATGCTATCAATAGGACTACTAAATTAAGGTGAGGGGAAGTGTAAAGGTTGGTACACAACTCAAAATGGTATAACCCACCCAGTATATGATTCTCACACAAACAGTTGCCAGTACTGAGATTAGAACTCCTGCCTATCGAGTTATTTCTACTATAGTGTCACACAGTTATTTGACACGCCATGGAGCTTATACAATTTCACCTTCTCCAAAGGTACTTCTAAGGTGAATGACATCAACAGGACTACTAAATTGGGGTGAGGGGAAGTATACCACACAGTATATGATTCACACACACACACACACACACACACACACACACACACACACACACACACACACACACACACACACACACACACACACAAACACTTGCCAGTACGGAGATTAGAACCCCTCCCTATCTAGTTATTTGTACTATAGTGTTACATAGTTACCACATGTGTTACAGAGCTTACTGGGCTAACAACTGGACAAAGGTGCTGATAACTGCACAGCTAAGGTTATGTATTACAGGTGGCAGAAAGTCTGCCGTCATTTTTTCCCTTACATCTTGCTAGTTCTTTCTGTCTTGCACTTCAAATAGCATAATAGCTTTGAACTTCAACAGGTTATTGTATCAATAAGTGTAGCACACCTGGGAGCCATCAGCAGTACTCGTTCTTCACAGAATTAGCCCATGTACTTAGTAGTTATGACCACCCCTCTTGGTATGATTGAATTGCAGTTTTCTGTGCATTCACCCATTAACCTGGTGCACATGTCCATTCTGAAGCACTGTTGTAACTGCCTCATGTATACAGACAACCCTCTCTTCTAAACTCCAAACACTCAGACTTGTGAGAGTTACCCCTATATCACCAAATGTGGAAATATGCACTCTCCAGTGAATACTGCACTAGTTGGTCAAGAGAATAAGGTCAACACCTCCACCACACCATGTGGAACACATAGCTCATGGCAATACCCACTATGACAGCCCTGACATACACTGAAAAAAACACACACTCACCTTCACAGATTAACTCAATGGGCATTTACCCAAACAGCACAGACCAGGAAGACAGACACCCAGTCAGACACCACGACACAGCACATGTCAAAAGACACATATTTCACCTACGGGTCTATACTAAATTAGCAAATGCTTAAAAAAGCGAATGCTAATTCATCGACCCCTTTTAAGTGAAAGCTTACATGTCAAACACCCAGAACAGTGATTATTTCACAGGGCAACAAATCGCCGGGCCGGTTTCAGGAGTTCACCATTTCCTTCACTGTGGTGTGATCTCGGAGTTGGTATATTTAAGTAGGGGGGTGTGTGGGGCAAAGCCCCCCACATTATATAATGTTTTAAGTTTTTTTTTTTTTTTTTTTTTTGTGGACCAGCTGTTCCGGGTGTTCAAGATTTTAAGCTTTCACTTAAAAATGGTCGATGAATTAGCATTCGCTTTTCTAAGCATTCACTAATTTAATATAGACCCGTCACCTACACAGTGTGCCCCTCAACCTAAGCCACTAAGGGTAACCACCTTGCACAATACAGTAATCATGGGTGACTCAATACTGAGGCACACAGATGTCTCACTCACTAGGTTGATTATGGAGGAGGTGGCAGCCAGCTGTTTATCACATGCTAGCATCCAACACATGAGACACTGTCAGGGACTCCATAACAACTATAAGTATCACTCTGTCATCATCCATGTGGGTGTGAATGACCTTGGACACACCTCCCTGGACTACATGAGAAGAGAAATGGCTGAACTCTAGGATGATTTGGACTAGACAGGTGTGACAGTAGCCCTGAGCAGTATACTACCATCACCCAGAATGATGCTGCCATACTATCAACAAATGATTGACTGCAACATTGGCTTACTTGTTGTGTGTCATTCTCAGGGGATCCAGTATCTCTCTGCTTGGGATAACATGATTGACAGATCTCAATGTCTTGCCAAAGATGGCCTGCATCTGTCACCCCTGGGTTCCAGGCACTGGCTAAGTGTCTTGCCACCCCTATAGTGCCTTATTAGCCAGTGTTCAAAATCAAACTACCACCGTAACAGCTAGACATGTATGCGATCTAAGGGTCATGCTTCTCAACAGTAGACATCTAACTGTCAAGATGCAGTCACTCAAAGCACTCCTCAAAGTGGAGGACATTGACATTTGTGTAGTAACGGAGACCTGGTTTACAGCAGCAGACAGCAGCCCTGCACTAACAGGCTATGAATCATTCCATAGCTGTCAGCCCAAAAACATGGACCACACCTCCACAGGTGGTAGTGTCTCCATATTCATAATGGATATGCACACCTCCAGACTAGTATCCCATCATAATGCATCTCAGATACTTCAGGTACAACTGATTTTGGGTAATAGTGCAATCCAAGTCATAGAGTGATATGGCTCTCCATCTATGTCCCTAGAATGTCAATCCACATTCGTCAACACTCTGGCATCTATGAAGGTCCAACCCAACACTGACATGGTAGGAGACTTCAACTACCCCTCCATCAACTGGGAAAAGTAGTCAAGCACCAATACACTTGCCCAACGCTTCATGGAATTCATCAGTTCCAATGCCCTGGACTGGTTCATACTGAACCCCAGTAGAGGATGCAACAACCTTGACCTGTGTTGATTACTTACATATGGAACTGTTGCTCAACCACAGTTGTCAATCCCTACCTGGTCAGATCCAAACATAATGTAATCAACATGGAACTCAACATCTCACACACACCCCCCACAAAGGTAACCACCTTGAAAAACCTCTCCAAACCTGACTTTGGAGTCATAAAAACAGGGGTGGATGACTTCACTGTACCCATGCCAATCAAAAATAGCTGCATGACTGTCAAATCATGCACATATGCACTATACAAACATGTAAATGAATGCATGGTACTAGCCATAGCCAACAGAACCAAGACGCTGTCCTCCAAACACTGGAAGCCAATTTGGTCGTCCCCTGCCATTCCTAAAGTGTTCAACAGAAGGAGGACACTGTTTCAGAAAAAGGTAGTGTCCCAAGACTGGGGGACCCCTTATTAGCATCAACCACAACTTGAGATCCCTCATGGAATCATCTACAGGCAGATATGAAGGTTGAATTGCAGCAGACACTGACAACAATCACAACAGCCTTTGATAGTTATATCAACCACCACAGCAATGCCCACAAGTACTGTGAATTACTGCACAATGCTACCTCCTATCCAGAGACAACAGATATTGGCAACAGTCTTGCCAATGCATTTTGTGCCAGCTTTATACCTCTGTCCTCCCCCAAGGGAACAATCACAATGACAGATGAATGCCATGCACCTAGCATTACTGCAGGCCATTTTAGACTGACATTGTCCACAGGCAAGAATACAGCTTCCATGGGACCCAAACATATCTGTGGCTGCATTCTACATGACTTACAAAGATACCTGGCACCACATCTGTGTGCCCTGTTCAGTCACAGCCTCGCCACAGGCTTTGTCCCTCCAAAATGGCACACTGCTACAGTTATCCCTCTCCATAAAGGGGTAGCATCTACAGACCCTGGGGATTACTGGCCCATAAGTCTGATGAGTCTACTATGTACAGGTATGGCTGCATCATTAGGGACCTGATTAACCAAGATATAGGTGATCTCCTAACTCTGGACCCCACACAGTTTGGCTTTGTAAATGGCAGTTCATGCCTGCTCAATCTGGTTGACTTCATTGAGTGAATCAACAGGGCTGTGTATGACAGTAAGGCACTGCATACAGCCTACTTTCATCTGGCCAAGGCTTTTGATACAATTCCTCAGTCAGGAATTATTGATAAACCGACCAAACTAGGCATCAACCCGATATCAGTAGGTGGGTTGCAAGTTGGTTCACAGAACACACAGTGTGACAGTGGCAAACTCCATGTCAGACCGGCAAGAAGTCACAAGTGGAGTCCCACAGGGATCAGTACTGGGTAGTGTCCTGTACTGCATCTACTTTTCAGGAGTCCAGCCCAACACAGAAGAACTCTGGCTGACCAAGTTCACAGAGGACTGCAAGCTGGGAGCTATCATTAATTCCACAAGTGATGTAGACATCCGACAGAAAGACCTCACTGAGACCAGTGAGTGGTGTGGAAGCCATGGCCAGAAGTTTAACACCACAAAATGCATTATCATCCCCTTTGGTATAACACTCATTTCCTAGTAAGTACCACATCGATGGGAGCCCAATGAACACTTTAGGCTTTATAAGAGATCTGGGGACACAAGTTGACAGCAACCTCTCCTTCAACTACCACATTGCCACTGGGGTCAGCAAGCCCTCCTATGTGGCACATTGCATTACAAGGGTTTTTCACCCAGGAAGACAGAGGTAATGATCTCTGTCTACTGTTCCCTCATTTGACCACTGATCAAGTATTAAAGCCTATTTGCTATGTACCTCATTAGACACCTGCAACAGCTGGAAAGGCCACAGAAACACCTCACAAAGAGGTTCCTAAGCATTAAATACACGTCCTACACAGACAGACTCAGAAGACTCCAGCTATTCTCTGTGTCATATCACCTAGTTAGAGGCTAACTGCACTTGACTTACAAATCCATGCCTGACCCAGCTGTTTTAGAAATGCTACATATAAAGACATCCCAATCCCTCCACACCACACACCGCAGACACTTCTACATCATTACCACAATCTCCACAACATGCTGGTGGGACAGGTTCCTCACCAAGAGACTGCACATGCCCTGGAATACACTTCCCATACATGTCATGCAGAGCACCTAGCTGACCCAGTTTCAGAGAAATCTTGATGACTGGATGGGTAATAGACAGTTCACCCCAAGGATCACTGCAGTGGCTCTACTTGATGCAGGTACTGGCAAGTAACATCAGGTGGCACAATGGCAGGGCCCTTCTATGGGCTAGGCTTGTAAAGGCTCCTGGGCCATTGGCCTACTATGCACTTATGAACCTATAAGGGGAATGACATCAGCAGGACTGATAAAGTAGGGCAGTGGGTGTTAAACTTATCAAAATATTTTGTCTTATAAAAAGACACACTTCTACACACACTTGCAGATGTGAAAGTAGAACCCCTACCTAACATGTTATCTGTACCATAGTGTTACACAGTTATCGCATGCACTACAGAGCTTACTGGGCTAAGAGCTGACCAAAGGTGTTGATATGGGAAATGACATCAGCAGGATTGATAAAGAAGGGCAGTGGTTTCATAGGTTCATAGGTAGGTACTAGGCTATCTACCCAAAGGCATTTATAAGCCTAGCTGGAATGTGTTGGCTTTCGCCACCCCCTTAGATTAGTTCCCTGTGCCTCTGTCCAGCAGAGCCATTGAAGTGATCCCTGGGGTAAACTTTCTGGGTTTCTCTTGAAGAGGGTTAGAGAGGAGCTCTGCCTAATGCAGATTAGAATCTTGTTCTAGAGCATGGGAAGTCTCTGGGACAGGAATCTATCCCTCCAGCACGTCCTATTTATTGTTGTGGTGAGGTTTAGATTCCTGGAGCGTGTGGTGTGAGGGGATATGGTTTTCTTTAGATGGAGCATGTCCATCAATTCTGGCTTGGACATAGCCTCATATGTCAGGCAGAGATCACCTCTGAGTAGGTGGTATGCAACCGAGTACAGCTGGAGTTTCTTCAGTCGAGCTGCATAGGGCATCTGCTTGAGGCCAGTGATCCTCTTGGTGAGGTACTTCTGTGGTCTTTCCAGTTGTTGCAGGTGTCTTGTAAGGTACATCCCAAATGGGGCATTGTACTCTATGATGGTTCTGATGAATGATGCGTAGAGGGGCCCAATGACCTCTTTCGATCTGGATGCAAACCCTTTTGTGATTAGGTGAGCCACATAGAAGGATTTTCTAACCACTTTGGCAACGTTTACTTATCAAAGGAGAGGTTACTATATACTTGGGTCCCCAGATCCCTTGTTACGTCTTCCATATTTAGGGGGCTACCACCTATGTAGTAATTTGTGGGTACTTTTTTTTTCCCAAAGGGGATGACTATGCACTTTTTGGCATTTAGCTTGAGGCCATGGTTTTGACACCAGGTATCTGTCTCAGTGAGACCCTTTTGGAGGATGTCTGTGTCAGCCAGAGAGTCAGTTATAGTCCCTAGTTTGCAGTCGTCTGTGAACTTGGTCAGCCATATTCCTCCTGTGCTTGTCTGTACCTCTGAGAAGTATATACCGAACAGGAGGGGTCCTAGGACTGAGCCCTAGGGGATGCCACTTATAACCGATTTAGAGTCAGACCTAGCTCCTGCAACTCTTACCATGTGGGTTCTGTTCATGAGCCAGTTGGCAACCCATCTTATGAGGTAGGGGTTTATGTTCAGGTTGGTGAGCTTGTCTATAATACCTGAGTGAGGAATGGTGTCGAAGGCCTTTGCATAGTCTAGGTAGGCTGCGTGGACCACCTTTCCCTCATCTATAGCCTTGGTAACTGTCTCAAAGAAGTCCACCAGGTTTAGGAGGCATGATCTCCCCTTAACAAAGCCGAACTGGGTAGGGTCCAGTGTTTGGATGTTTCCAATGTCTCTGTTAATGAGATCCATGATGATGTGCTCCATAGCTTTGCAGACTAAGTTAGTCAGGCTTATAGGGCAATAGTTCCCCGTGTCCATTGTGGCTCCACCTTTGTGGAGAGGAATAACCATTGCTGTGTGCCGCTCTGTGGGCATGTAGCCTGTGGAGCGGCTGAGTTTAAACAGTGTGTTTAGGTGTGGGGTTAGTTCATCTTTGAGCTTGTGTAGGATGCAGCCTGGGACACCACCCGGTCCCATTGATTCTGTGTTTTTGGCTTTGGTGAGGGCTTTTTAACCCGAGTGTCTGTGATTTCAGGAGCACTACATTCTTCTGGTATAGTTATGGGCCCTTTTGGGGGTGGGGGGTGAAGTTTGCACTGAACCTGTCTGCCAGGATGTTGGCTATATCAGTCGGTTTAGTGTATTTTGTGCCATTCTGCACTAACTCCAAGCAGATCTGAGAACTGCCACTTAAATTCTTGACATAGCTAAAGAATGCCTTGTGGTTATCTTTGGAGTCCATGGCAATTTTTCTTTCAAAGTTAGCCTTGGATGATTTTATGAGGGAATGTAGTTTCTTGCTGATACTGATCAAGGATGTCTTCCCTTCTTGGGATTTTACTCTTTTCTGTGCTAGTTTCCTCCTTCTATTGTATAGCTTGTTTATGGCTATGGGGTCCACCAGACTGAGTCTTGGTTTTGTTTGAGATAGCAAGATCCATGCATTCTTGTAGGTGACCATAGAGTGCATTAGTAAAGGATTTTGCAGCTTGGACAGCATTATCCTTTAGCATGGGGGTTTTGAAACTTCCCACCTCGGTCTTAAGTAACGTGAAGTTTGCTTTTGAAAAGTTTTTCACGGTGGTTTCTTTGACTGGAGGTGGTGACGGAATGTGGCTATCCACAGTGATTAGTTTATGGTCAGATCTAACCAGCGAGGGGTTGACCTCCAGTGTGGAACACCGATCGCCCATGTTGGTGATGACCAGGTCCAATATGTTGTCACCTCTGGTGGGGGTGTTGTCCAGTTGATCCAGGGCATTTGAGTTTATAAATTCTAGGAAATGTTGGACAAGGGAGCTTGTACTTGAGTAGTTCTCCCAGTTAATGTTTGAGTAATTGAAATCACCCAATAACAGGGTGTTTGGTAGGACCTTTATGTTTCCCAGTGTTTCCAGGAATGAGGAGTGGGGGTCCTGGGACATGGTGGGTGATCTGTAGCAAGCTATAATTTGAATAGCAGTTTTGCCTGTTGTTAGTTGCACGTGGATGATCTCTGAAGCATCGTGCTGTGCAACTAACCTGGAGGTGTGGGTATCCTTGATGAGTATGGATACTCCCCTGCCTTTTGTATTTCAGTCCAGGTTTTGTGGCCGAAATGCATGGTATGAGTTGTAGCCTGGTAATGCTGGGGTGCTCTCTGGATCTTTAAACCAGGTTTCTATTACTGCACATATATCGATTTTCTCCATACTGAGGAGTGCCTCGAGTGTGTGCATTTTGAGGTTTAGACTTCTAGCGTTGAGTAGTATTACTCACAGTTTTTTGTTACTTGTGCTATTTACGGCAGTGGGTTTGTCTTTTGAGCCTTGCCTAAAAAAGGCACTATGGGGGTGTTAAGCTTATCAAAATACATCATCCTACAAACAGATACACTGCCACACATACTTGCCAAATATGAAAGTAGAACCTCTATCTAACTAGTTATTTGTACCATAGTGTTACACAGTTATCACACGCATTACAGGGCTTACTGAGGTGAGAGCTGGTCAAAGGTGCTGATATGGGAAATGACATCAGCAGGACTGATAAAGTAGGGCAGTGGGTGTTAAGCTTATCAAAATACTTTGTCCTACAGATACACTGCCACACTCGCTTGCCAAATATGAAAGTAGAACCCCTCCCTAACTAGTTATTTGTACCATAGTGTTACACAGTTATCACACACACTACAGGGCTTACTGAGAAGAGAGCTGGTCAAAGGTACAGGTATGGGAAAATGACATCAGCAGGACTGATAAAGTAGGGCAGTGGGTGTTAAACTTATCAAAATAATTTGCCCTACAAACACACACTTCCCAGATGTAAGAGTAGAACCCCTACCTAACTAGTTATTTGTACCATAGCATTATGTAGTTATTGCATGTGCTACAGAGCTTACTGGGATAAGAGCTGGCCAAAGTTGTTGATATGGGGAATGACATCAGCAGGACTGATAAAGTAGGGCAGTGGGTTTTAAACTTATCAAAATACTTCTGCTTACAAACATACACACCCACACTTACCAGATACAAGAGTAGAACTCCTGCTGAACTATCTATTCGTATTATAGTGTTAAGCATTTATCGCATGCACTACTGTGCTTACGGGGCTGATAGCTGGCCAAAGTTGCCAATAAAGGGATTGACATTATCTGGACTGATAAAGTGGGGCAGTGGGAAGTGTTGTGGGTGGGAATGGCATAAAAGTGTTTCACCTACAAACAAGCAGACAACTCCCTCAGTCTTGCACACACAACTGTCACACACACAATTGCCAGCATTGAATTTCAAACTCCTACCTATCTAGTTACTTGTACTATAGTGTTATGCAGTTATTGCATGTGCTACAGAGCTTATAGGGGTAGTAGGTGCCAAATGGTACTTCTAATGTGACTGACAGCAGCAGATCTTGTGCAGTTGAACAATGTGAAGTGTACTGAGTGGGAACAGTCTGCTAATACTTAGACCTACAGAGAGACACATACGCAGACAGGTGATGTGATATTAACACCCCAACCTCAGTTCTATTACACAATGGGGCTCACCTTTTATGCTTGCACATGCAAGCTTGCACATGCAGTCGGGTGGGAGGTTGGCATAATGGTTAAGGTGTTACCTTACAGACACAATGTACAGGGTTTGAGTCTTACATGGAGTAATTGATTAAGCTTAAAAATGGCCCACAAGGGCAGTTAACCTAGTACTAATCTATGAACCTATGCGCCTGTTTGAAGCCAGTATGCCACTGTCCAGTGTATGACATTCAGGATACCCATGTGTGTGACCCACACTGCTGTATGTGCCCCCCCCCGTGTCTCTCTGTCTATCACTGTTTGTCTGTCACTTCCCCACATCTATGTGTGTGTGTAGGATTTATATTGGATGATCGAACTTTCAAAAGTTCGAGTATCATATGGTCGACATCATATGATCAAATTTTTGAAAGTTTGAATGTTTTAACGGAGATCTCCATACAGCATGGAATGGGAAAATTTCCCTTTTCTGCACTGTAGTGCTATCTTGGAGTTGGTATATTTAAAGAGCGGGGGGTGTGGGGGTGCAGAGTGTCTTGCACTCCTGCTTAAAACAATCAGGCAGGTTATTTTTGTAGTTTTTTTTTTATTAGATAATCAAACTTTTAAAAGTTCGATCATATGGTGATTATCTAATATAGACCCTGTGTGTACGTTTGACATATTTAGTTATCTCTTGACCTATATGTATGCCTGTGTGTCACACACAACAGATGCAGATATATCCCATATGGGCCACCTACAGCTAGCTGAGGGGTAATCCTGTCAGATGTGTGTATGTAGGGGCAGTTAAGGTGCAAATAGCTGGCTGTATGCACATATATATCTACACAATATAGTCATAGACCAATGTAGGTTCCAACATGTTCTGTGATTCTCTAAGTGTAGGAGCATGCCCAGTGTGACCTTGTATAGTCAGAGTGGGACTCCATTCCAGACATAAGTGCACTCTGGTGCAGGATTTTGATTGCTGCAGACATACCTCTCAGGAGTACAGAGGACTTTCCTCAGGGTAATGGTTTGTTTTGGCAGACATTTTATGACATACCTGTATTCTGACAGTGCAATGTATTGTGTCATTACCTAGTGTCAGACATCCTGAAATCATCACAGTGCTGTATCATGGCAATACTAGTCGTATGATGTGTAGACTGACATTATGATGGCACCTATGTACATTCTTGCCCAACAAGGCCAGTTGGGAGGTGTGGCTACAGCCAGTTGAGTGATAGTCCAGCAACTTGGTGATATACTGGCTGGGGATCTTCTGCTTCTGTGGTATCTGTGTAACCTGAGATGTCATATCCTGATGTGGCCATACCTCTCTGCTGTACATTTTTTGGCAGATTGTCCAGGTGTTTGGCTAGAGGCTCTGTCCAGTCTGCATAAACATGTGCTTTTATGGCAAGTTATTTCAGTATAATTGAAGAGTGATGTTACAAAATATTGCCAGATATTACTGTCAGCCTACATAACCTTCAGACAATTCTTGCTACTGCAAACCCCTCACCCTACCAACTTTCTCAGTATGTCAGGGCAATATTTACAACACATGCCTATCATTGTGCCTTTGCTCCACATTTACTTCTGCCCTTGTTCAGATATGTTGCTGTCAGAGGTTTGGCATTATGGTTATGGGTACAGACTGCCTTGTACTGTGCAGGCATGTCCATTATATACAAAAGCAGATATAAAACAAAGAAAAAAGCCACATTAAAAATGACCACTGCCAACAGTAGCAAGAAGCATGATTATTCACAAAAGCCCTAGCACATTGGTTACACAGCCCTCAAGAGGTCCATTAGATGAGTAGTATATTACACATAGCACTGTGACTTCCAGGTATGTTAGTGGCAGAGCAATAGGTATCACTCACATGCATAATCGTTGGCACTGCAGTTATCTGCACAATGCCCTGTGACAGACAGCCTGTACCTAGGGCAGTACAAGATAACAGCCAGGAGAACATGCTGGCCAGATACTGACAATATTGACCACACATGGACATAGCTCATTGACCCCTGCGTATTGAGCACATGCACATGTTTTCATGTGTATTGGGACAGCCCTACCAATCTGTGTTATGGTGCTATTTCTCTGCAAACATATATGTTACTGCATTTCTGTGGGTACATGGGGGGGCACACCTGTCAACTGTAGACTTTTGCAGAGACTGTGCTGATATTTGCTTTACATTTTGGTTCCATTTGCCATACTATTGTGCCATGTCTTGGGGACTACATGCATATCAGTAAAGAGCACATGTGAGATTGTAATGGCATACATTTGCATGTCAGACTTGTTACCCTTCAGAGACTTAGTGCAACTGTGAGATCTGCTGTGTTATGACTGTGTGGGTCTGTAGGTGGTGATTCAACATTGCTGCCATTTGTGGAGCTTTGCCAGACATTTCTCTCCTATTTTCTAGAGCTGACTTTCTGTGTGGGTCTGAGGAGAGGGTATGGGACCCCAACTAACATCCATGGCTGTGAGCTATGACTCCCCGGTTAGCTGTTCCCACAGATATACTGCTGTGGGATTTGCCACCTTGGGTACTAATGGATAGCATTGGGAGGCCAGTATTGGGCAGACATTACCTGGTGTCCCACATAACTGTCAGTTGTCTGCTGCTATCCCAGTAGTCCACCCCATTCCCTTGCATGCGTGCAACAATACCATATAAATGTTACCAGAACATACCGATACATTAATTTACTGTTAAGGCGACTGGTTTACCTTGTGCCTGTGGCAGTTGTGTGTACAGTGCTTGAGGGCTGCCTTTGTTGGATGCACATAGTATACTGCATATACATGGTAAGTTACAGGTAGTGTGATGTGTGTGTCATTACTTTTTACTGTGTGTGTGAGTAGAGAGAGGTGTTAGTCCCTGGGTGCCTACAGTGTCAGTGTGCATGCTATGCATTGCCTCTTTGCCAAGGCCAGGCCATAATGGGCATGCATCCATCTGCCTACAGGGGCTGGCTCAGGGGGTTACTCATCTGAGTCCCTCTATGCCTGTGGGGACCTTGGCAATGGTTGGGGGCTGTGTGGCCCTTCTCCATCCTGTTCCTGCTGCAACTGTTTCTGCAGGATCATATTGTGTAGCACGGGACATACTATGAACATGTGTGCATATGTGGCTGGAGAGTACTGCAAGGCTCCACCAGATATGTCTAGGCAGCAGAACCATGACTTGAGCATCCCAAACGCATGCTCTATGATGATCCTGGTTTGTGCATGTGCCTCATTATGGCATTCTTGCATGAATGTGATGGGTGTCATCATCCACTGCTCCAGTGTATAGCCAGCATCCCCCACCAGATGGCCATATGGGATGCTCCCCTTGGCAAATCCCTGATACAGCTGTGAAGAATGCCAGATGTGGGAGTTGTGATAGCTTCCTGCGCTGCCAGCACACACATTCATGATATTGCCCTGGGCATTGCACATAACCTAGCAGTTGATGGAGGGGAAACCATTGCGGTTTATGTAGACCCTACCCTGCTCACTGGGTGGTGCTTTGATCTGGATGTGCGTGCAGTCTATAGCACCTAGCAACTCTGGGTATTCAGCTACATGGTGGAAGAGGTGCATATTGCTGTTCAACTCCTTCCTCATGGGAGTGGGGGAAGTATATGTGCTCACCGTCATGTGGTAGCATGACATCCAGGAACTGGTGGAGTACCCTAGATGCAGATACCGGTGACAGTCCCATGATGTCCCCAGTAGGTCTTTGGAAAGTACCTGTAGCTAGTACTCTTAAGCCTACACATACCTTAGTGTCCACTGGGATGGGTTCCCCTCCATTCATTCTGGCTCTGAGGTGAGGCCAGCACAGCTCAACAAATTGCTGAAGTATGTCCCTGTCCACCCTGTAGCACTCTACTATCTCCAGGTCATGTAGCCCCTGGTAGGTTACCCTGGGTCTGAGCACTCTTCTCCTCCTCCTGAGTCTGGGGCGGTTGTCAGCATTATCCTCCTCACCACTGTCAGCCTCCAGCACATAGTGATGCATCAAAGTGATGGCAGCCCCAAGCATTTTTTCAGTTAAAACTCCCAGGTTTACTCCAAAGGTGCAGAATTTGTGGGAAAAACCAGACTGAGGGTTGTTTGTATACTTTAGAGTGGTGTGCTGCAACTGCTGCCTGTGTGATTGGCTGTCTATGATACTTTCCAGCTGCCAGTTATATTACTCATGTCTTTGAGTTGACCACTGTAAGTGTTAGAGGCATTAGTGGTAATTTGTGCATGACTGCCTTTATTCTGCTGTTGCCCTTTTTTATTTTTTTTTACTTACATCTCCTCCCATTTTCAGCTATGCAGCAACCTGCCAGCTGTAGTATTGGTTGCCTTCAATGGCTCATAGTGAGTTGCAGAGTCCCATATTACTCCTTTGTAGAGCATTTCCCCTGTTCTGCTATTTCTTTTTTTTTCCTATATCCTTCCTGTTTAAGCCCTGGGGTGTGCCTCGTAAATCCATTGAGCTAGTGTAAACAATACTCTCTGCCCTGGACGTGAACATGCTTACTGTTTCAGTGCTCAGCTAAGCACAACTAAGCTATCTTGGACACACCCCCTCACTTAGCTGTGCTTAGCTAAGCGCAAACCCAGGCAACAGAGCACCAATGTGCTTACAGAAAGTATGACACACCCACTTTTGATGCCCTATGCTTAAACGGCTGAGATAAGCCAAAAAAAAAAAAAACTTTTATTTTAAAAAAAACTATTTTTAATGCCAATGGCCATATATTTGGCCATTGGCATGTCTAATAAATGGAATACATGCATTATTTGAGGCTGTCATGCCTCTGTTTTCTCATTTGCAGAAATATATTTGGCTACTAGCCGAATACATTTTCTGCACCCTACAGTATTCCTGCATAGAGACCTGCCTACTTCCTGGATCGCTAATTCAACTCATTTGCATGGTTTCCACCAGCAAATTATCTGATTAACATACTGCATGGCTTTCCATGCAGGAACAGTGTAGGGCCACTCATGCACATCAAAATGGCATGTTCCTAGATTGTTCAGTGGCCATACCCCATGCAGGAGCAGTCTAGATCACTTGGTGGCCATACCCCATGCAGGAGCAGCTACAATGCTCCTGCATGGAGCTTAAAGCTTTGTGAATCTCAGGGAAAGTCTATCACAGCACAACATCCATTTCTTATTTGATTAGCCAACTCCAACTCATTCTCCACTTCATTTTAATAGTGACAAATTTCATTTAATAACAACATACTCCACTTATAACTCATTACAACGTGTGGTTCTATTCACATCTTTAAAGACAGTATATATCTTAATAGTTAACCTTCTTGAACTTATTTGCTTTACCTAACTTATTCTAAATGACATAATGAGATGCACTTCAGACTGCTGCATCACTAATTACTGCACCTTGTGTGACAAACAGAAGCTGCATGTCATACTTTCCACACCATTGCTGTTAACAATTGAATGTGCAATGAAAGCAGGAATGTTGCCTTTGACTCCCATCACTATTATCTGTCAATACACAATGGTCATTTGGTTTTAAACTTGTATAGTAAATGTGCACTGTTGCCCTAGGAAATAGACAAATCCTGCCATATCCAAATGAGCTCCACACTGCCCAGCTACAGATTGGAATAATAAGAACTGACTTCCCAGGGTTAATCATTTCAGATCAAGGCCACTGCCTTTCAGTGCAGACTTACCAACAGTAATTGAGACAGCCTTTAACTATTCATATTGTAGCAATTAGCTCAAGGCATTTACCATTTCAAGTGTGAATGCCTCCTGGTTCTGTCCACAAGTAAAAATGCATAAACCGTTTAACCAATAAATAAACCATTACCAACAAACATCTAGTGCTGAAAAAAAACTCTACTTCTTTTCCTTTAGATTTAGGTAAAACTACTTGCATGGTAAAATCTCCCAATAAAATAATCCTCATGTCCTCTATCTCATGGACACAATATAAAGTTTAAAAAAATGTCATAACATATAAAAGGAACATATAGAGAATCCAAAACCAATAGTACATAATTTGCATTAATTTTGAGCAGTAGGATTCTACACTCTGTGTCTGCCACATAATCCATTGTCTGAGCTGTCAAAAATAATAGCTGCCTTGATGAATTATGATTAGTCAAATTTATATTAATATCTGCAGGAGTTAAAAAGATGGTATAAGGTGGACATCTTATAAGTTTGCTATGCTAGCCTCAAGCATTTCTTTGAACTGTTTCTTTTAATCCTGTGGTTAAGGCCAGTTATATTAGGTGATGTTTCTAACATGAAATTCCAGCTGTTATAAAACTCATTTAGTACTTTCCTAACCCCCAAAAGAATAAAAATAATAATAAAAATAAAAATAATGTAAAAAATACAAGCAAAGATGTCTATAACACTACATTTTTGTACATGGAGAATTTTCCCTGATCATTTCCTTTTGCCATTGTTTCTAAATAAAAAATAAAAACGTATGATTTCCATGGAGTTAACAGAATGCAGTCAAGCCTTTCAAATCCATGTAAACTTTTACATTTTCAAAACAAATAAGTAACCAACCAGAACACTGACCAGTCAATACTTTAAAAAACAAATAGAAGTTTAATAACACAATTTAAGCACCTGTTGAAACATGATTATATTATTTATGCTGTTAAGGAAGGGTAGTATACCTTTAATATTTTAGTGCATGAACTGCGTATGTTGTTTTTTAATGGCACTGATATTATTTAAATATATGCATGAATTTTAATATTTTTACATTCTGATGAAGTGAAAAAAGTAAGGATGGAAGGACATAACGTGCTATTAAACTTTTGTTTTTTTTTAAGTGGTGACTGGACATCATTTTTAGTTGGTTAAATTATTGTTTTTAAAATGCTGTGCATCTGCAAGATGTTTGTTTTTTGTGGATTTTTAAAATAAATTGTAATGCATTTATATGTTAACTGCAATGTTGCATGAAACAAAAACCTGGATGAGAAACTCTTCGGCCATACTGTTGTTTTGATAGTGGTGGAAGTCCTTTAGCCACCAACCTAACAGATAAATGTAGAAAATCAAAATGACTAACTGTTGAATATTTTTGTATGATTTTTAAAGATGCTTGGGCAAGGATACTGTTTTCAGTAACAGAACTGAAAAGTGGTTTTGCAATTCTGCTTTGTCTAAGTCATGTTGGACCCAGCCTGTAATTCTGCTTTGTCTAAGTCATGTTGGACCCAGCCTGTGACCTATATGTGGTTTAAGATTAAGGAGAGATGCATCACTAGCATCATTTATAAGTATTACAAATATATATATTTTTTATAGTTAACAAAGGAGTTAGCACATTTTCCAAATCATCAAGTTTCATCCAGCTTCATCTAATTTCTTTGTACTTAAATCTGGACGTAAAGGCCAATACTTGTGGGGGATTTTTTGAAATAAGCACAACATGTTTAGTTAAGCGAGTATCTAACAGGCTATCATTTTTATTTGAACTAATTGAGCAGTTCACAGATTTGATTTGGTTAGCCCTCTTGTTTCAGCATTTGGTGTGTTATCATTATGTATATTTTTAGCAGAATTATTTTCAGTAACTGAAAAGGAACCATTGATGTATATTTAACGTATTAAGCTTTTTAACTTTGGATACTTGGAGGTGTTCCATCTGAATGGAACAGCTTGTGTTCTACCAAGAAAAGTACTAATCCTAGTAAACCTTTGGTAATTTTAAAGCAACCACTGAACCATTCATTGAGCAGTTATTTGCTTTCTCAAACTCTGCAATATCAAATTTGGTACACTTTAGTATTTTCCCTTGAAAAGATTAGGTCCGTTAAAAAGATTAGGTCTGTCAGTTTGTCTGGGAGCACCTTTCCATCTAATTATGCCAGCATTTCAGTATGTGTTTCACTGCTATTTCCTCCTGCTATCAGGGTGTTGTACTTCTTATGTTTACTTCTCTATTCATGATAACATACTACAAAACTAATGTTTGCATGTTTGCAGCATTGAGAGCAATTCTCATCTGGGTGTTGCCATGAATGCATGTCACTGTGATGAGTTTCAGCAAGCCACCTTCTTCTCTTCCTTCTCAGACAGATCCCATTTATAAACACTCTACTATTTACTAATATTCTATCGCTTGTAAATATTCTTGCTGTTGAGAGCCTGGGCAGTGGATGAATAGGTCCATTCTGAACCACTCTGCTACCCTGTTCAACAAACAATAAAATAAAAGCAAATTAAATGAGAGCCTCTCTTCCCTAAGGTTTGTACTACTCCATCTGTGGAAGTGAAAGCCCGTTCTTTCTTTTGTTTCGTTCTTCCCATACTGCATATTTACTAATTTCTTTCCCCTCTACCTCTCATCATTTTCTTATTTCTCATGCTATATGCTGACATGCTGTTATACTGGTGTAGCTCTACCTCATTTTTTACTCTCATTTTCACCATACATATCTTTTTTTTCCACTGTTTCTCTGTTCACCTATACCATAACATACCTTTTTCTAGTTCCCCACTTTATCTGAGTGTTACTTTGTCTAAATCTCTTATCTGCATACTGCTTACCTTTTGGTCCACACAACAGTTCAGGGGTTAATAATTGTTTTATAACTAATCTCTCTTTTTATCATTTCTTCCTCTTCTGTCCCAGCTAATGATTTTATATCTCAGCAGACTTCTTTCCTTTATTCACATTACTTCTAGGCATCACTGTGTCCTCATGTAATAGTAATTTATCTTGCTTCTTAACTTAATTTCTGTCACTTACCTCATTTATCTTCTGTATCCACCCATCTCCATAACCATCCTCCATATAACACTTCCTTCCTGTCTATTAAATAATTAATGTGATCTTTGGTTATAGGGAGCAGGACATCTCACTGATGACACAATCAGTGGATGTCAACTCATTGAGTGTCACCCTTGTTGAATACTACTACTAAGTGATGACATGTCCTGATCTCTGACCAGTACTATTTTACCATTGACATCACAAGCTGGTGATTACCCTGCAAAGAGAAGAGGAAACAATACAATATACTACCCCATTTCCCTTTCTTTGTGCTTGTGTAATCTCAGAGTTCATATACATAACTAATTTGTACTCTGCAAAAGTGATTATTTTATTTTAATTTTTTTATTTTAGGTGGTCTGTGGTGTGCTGTGGTCAATTTAATACAATAAGCTTTTGATATAAGTGTGTGTGTGTGTACTTTTTTGTTTCAAAGACTAGCAAAATTTGTGTGTGTGATCAATTGATCACTGATATTCAGTATATAGACACACAGCAGGTTCACACTGAGGTGTCCACCCATATATACTATGTAATTGTAAATACACTTACACACCTATTTCAAAGACATGCAGTAAGTGGATTGGACACTCTCAATTGACCATAGGTGTGACTGTGCATGTGAGTGTGTGGTGTATAAGAACTACCATAGCACAGCTAGCCACCCAGCAGTGTAAGCCTTAGCTCTAGATGACTGTCACTATTGAAGTGACACCCCAATTCTATGTGCAAAAATGGAAAAGGGGTTGTGGAGAGATGGATGGATGGCCTATTACTGATTTTATCCAGTGAATAGGAACAGTGTGTAAAGACAGGTAATACCTAAGTGATTCTTTCATACATTTCAGCAAACTCTTTGTTTGCCTCTTTTCTCATTTATCTTCACAACCTGTAGCACTCTAAAATGTGGTGACATGGAACCGAAGTCCAGCTCTCCAACTAATACATTTGCAACACCTCTAACTTTCCTAAGGCTTCTAAATTTAGAATTCCTTATCTCAGGGCTAGGTATCATAGTAATAAATCTCATAGTTCCCAGACCTGTGACTTATAGAAGCTTATACAAATCTCTGTCACATCTATTGGAGTTTAACTTATATCACTGTTTCAGTTAGTCTTCTCTTTATTTTATCATGCATGTTGTAATGACAGAGCAGGCAAGAGTGGTATAGTTGCATTGTCCATCAAAGCCATCGCCAGTCTCTGCTTGGTAAAACAGCTCTCCAGAAGGCACTGACCCTAACTGGCTGTTTAGAAAATGTATTCTTGGATATCCATACAAAAATTATGTTTGCTTGCTATCCAGTCCAATTGAAATGTAGGTTTGGCTGCCAAAATGACCAATAATAATCCAAAAAATAGCCTCCATCACTGTAGAAATGCTTAAATTAAACGTTTAATGCAAACTATTAAGCTCTTTTGCTCCACACTTATAGGAGACATGTCGGAATACAAGTAAAGTCACAACTTCCACTTTTAAAAGCTCCTGCAGGACATAACATTACAAATTTCTACAAACTTATGGATTAATAAAGTAAAAAAAAATATTTTAAAAACCTTAATTTAATATAAACAAATAATTCTTTCAATCCGTTTATATAATTTTGATGGCAAGTATTTTTAAAACAAAATTGATAGGCATATGTTCATTCAAGCTGAGTGGAACTGAGTCATTTAACCTTATCTGCCATGTCAGTTCCTTAAACTTCAATCTAGCTTCCCAACTGTCATTTATCCTATTCCATGGAACACATCGTAATACAAAAATTAAAAATGTACTGAAAAAGACAAAGCTCAAACTGTTCTTCCCTGAGGCATTGATTACATCATTATTATGGATGGTACTGGTGTATTCCTAGATTAATTTATTTTCATTTTCTTTCTGTTTTACCAGTATAAAAACTGGTACAGGATGCACACTTGTAAACACAAACCACCTCAGATGCATCCCAGCTACATATGCTTGTAATCATAATCCCAAAGAAATCAAAGAACCCTCATATATAAAGGGGTATTCATTACATCTCTCACCATTTATGCATTTTGCATCCTGTATACCTGGGGTTAACCCCTGGGAATCACAACAGTTTTTTTTTTTTTTAAGAATGGTTTCTCTTAAAAATAAAATAGGGAGCAAAGCTTAACTTTGCTTTCAAAACATCAAAACTCAGAAACCAGTTTTTCCAAATAATGGATGTTATTGCTTTTGTAACAACAGAACATGTTAATACCATAGCAGCATTAAAACATGTCGACTATGTGTAATGTTGTTTACTTCAATGGATTTATAGAAAACAGGAGAAAATTTCAACTGTCTACAACCCACAACTTCATTTTTCATTTACAACAAAAATCACTTGGGTATTTCCTATTATCATGTCATGTCATACAATTTACCAAATTCAACAAAAAAACATGTTTTCCTTAGATGTTAATCTGTACAAATGAACAATTTGTCCTGTCACAATATTATGTTAGTTTGAGGTGGTGATTACTTTTGTAATGTTGGTACCCATTACAAAATGTGGGTTTTCTAAACATTTTGACAGGAATTTCCTGGATAACCTGTCATTGTAAATATTAATGTTCAGATAATCAATGGAATACATAGCTTTATTATATGGAAACATATATGGAAACTTTAAAAATACTGTTGTGTGTAAATTTGTAAATATGCAAACAACTGATCTATTGTGTCACTTTCCCTTGCTAAGCTATAAAATTGTTGTGTGTGTGTGTGTGTGTGTGTGTGTGTGTGTGTGTGTGTGTGTGTGTGTGTGTGTGTGTGTGAACACACCAGTGCCATCTGTAATAAGAATACAAACAATGTGGGTGTGATGGCTACATGAAATAGGAGAGTATGTGATATGTTTTAGGAAAATAAAAGTGATGAGTGATGATGGGGATAAAACAATGGGATAAGGTAAAGATTGCACGGACAATCTGTATAATGAGACAAAGGGTAATAAGAAAGGAGGTAGAATAGCAGATAAAAAGCCTGAATAATATGTTACAGCTATTGCAGGGAAGATATTTTATTTATATTTTTATTTGCAGTTTGTTTGTCAGGATGGTCCATTGGGCCACGAGGAGCCCATTTTCAATGGAGTCATGGGGAGAAAAGCTCCAGAAAAAGTACAAATATTACAATTACAAGATTACAAAAATTACATGTTAGAATTAGAAGAATACAAAGTAACAAAGTTACAGAAAAATTGGCATTTGGAGGAGCAAATTAATACAATGCATTTAAGAAAAAAATTCATTTCAGACAAATTAAGTTCAAGAGAATATGCTAGTTCCTATAATTTGTTGCTAGCCATTATAAGACTATAGGTGGTCTTACAGCTGGACTATAGATATGGAACAGGTAAAGTTATAGCTGATATGGAAAATGCAGTCAAAGACGGGAAGGGAATTGGCAAGAAGAGGGTTAAGGTGGTGGGACAAAAAGAAATGAATATAAAGCTGCTTCTTTGGAAGTTAAACAACCAGAGAGGAAACATGCTTGAGTAGGAGAGATAATGAGTGAGGATGGATAAATAATGTGCAGAACAAAAAAAATCAGTAAATGTTGTAAGAAATTGTAAAGAAAGCAAATTGGAAATGTAAGTTTTGGAGATTGGGCATTAGTGGCTTGTGGATGCTCAGTGGTAGGATTTCAATTGGGGATATTGGGAAGAAAGGAAAGTAGTGGATGCCATAAAATATCCTAAGAATGGTATGACCAGAACTCCAGAAGGATTTCTTACACATTTTTATAAGATGATAGGTTGGCAGGTCAATGAGGAGTTGGTAGAAATTTTTAGACACATTTTGAACAATGAAGACATGTCTGAGTCTATGTATGAGATCACACTGTTAATGCTATAGAAGGAGAAAAACAACCATGAAATGGCAAGTATCCCTTAACTGCCATTTGATTGCATCACTGAACAAAAAAAATAGAAAGACAATTGAGATAAAAGAACAATATATCAATCCACTAAAGTAATACAGTAATGCAGTTGTTTCCGCAGTTTTGTGTGCTGGGCAGCGCCGGTTAGCTAGGGTATAACTATTCCCAGATCCACAAAGTCTACTCTTTAATTTTTCCCTTGGAACTAGATTAACGTTCAACTTAAGTACTCAAACCACTCACTTCACATACAGGCACTTGCTCAAAACTCATAGCAAGCACTAATAAACCTTAGCACTAGACCCCCCCCCATACTGTAGAGAAGGACAAGGCACTCTATTCGACCTTACTAGCCAATCAGTAAAACATTTCACTGTACCTATCCAGGCATGTCCAAAGGGCAATTTCAGGTGTCCTCTCCAGTCCAACTGGTGAATCTGGGCATTTTGAGGCAATGTTACAGTTGCCTCATGTACACAGACAACCCTCTCCTCCTTCCACCAAACACTAATACATGCGAGAGATGCAATTATACAGCTAAACTGGAGGCTAAGCTTTCTCAACCCAAGACTGAACCAGGCAGTCAAGAGGAGAAGGGAATTACTTGCATCACACCACAA
Organism: Protopterus annectens; assembly: GCF_019279795.1. Lineage (NCBI taxonomy): Eukaryota > Metazoa > Chordata > Ceratodontiformes > Protopteridae > Protopterus > Protopterus annectens. Next base: position 1,573,213,679 of record NC_056739.1, on the reverse strand, counting down.
GTCTCACATAGACCTATGAAACCAACACCGGCAAAAAACACACATAAATACATGAAAACATACTTGGAGACTCTAAATAAAACTCTGCAGAAGCAACAGAGACCTCCAAAGCACACATCCAAGCAACCTCCACTCCCCCAACACAAACCATGAAATACATAATTCACAAAACCAATGTGCCACACAATCACAGCCCTTAAGGCAAAAATAACATACCCAACACACTAGTAATAGGTGACTCTATAGTCAGGCACACTGACGTCCCACTCACTAGGCTGAACAAGGAGAAGGTTACTGTTAGCTGCCTGTCAGGTGCCAGGATCCGTCACATAACACAAGCACTCAGGTCACTCCAGAACAAGTACAAATATAACTCTGTCATTGTCCATGTTGGTGTGAATGACCTGAGCCGTACCTCCCTGGACTACATGAAAAGAGACATGGAGGAGCTCTCTGATCACGTAGCCCAGGCCAGTATGACCCTGACCCTGAGTAGCATCCTGCCCTCACCAAGAATGATACCACTGTATAGAGAAAAATTATCAGTTTCAACAATTGGCTAAGCTTCTGATGTCATTGAAAGGGGATCCAGTGTCTGTCAGCCTGAGATGACATGCTTGACAAGCCAGGCTGCTTCACTAGAGATGGCTTGCACCTGTCATCCTTAGCCTTTTGAATACTGGCCAAGGCTCTTGCCATCCCCATAGTGCCTTTTTTATGCAAGGCTCAAAAGACAAACCCACCGCCATAAATATCACAAGTAACAAAAGACTGAGGGTAATGCTACTCAATGCCAGAAGTCTAAACCTCAAAATGCATTCACTCGAGGCACTCCTCAGTATGGAGAAAATCAATATATGTGCAGTAACCTGGTTTAAATCTCCAGAGAGCACCCCAGCACTACCAGGCTACAACTCATACCATACATTTCGGCCACAAACCCAGACCGAAATACAAAATGCGGGAAGTATCCATAGTCATCAAGGATACCCACACATCCAGGTTAGTGGCACAGCACAATGCTTCAGAGATCATCCACGTGCAACTAACAATAGGCAAAACTGCTATTCAAATTATAGCTTGCTACAGATCACCCACCATGTCCCAGGACCCACACTCCGCATTCCTGAAAACACTGGGAAACATAAAGGTCCTACCAAACACCCTGATATTGGGAGATTTCAATTACCCAGACATTAACTGGGAGAACTACTCAAATACAAACTCCCTTGCTCAACATTTCCTAGAATTTATAAACTCAAACACCCTGGATCAACTGGTCAACACCCCCACCAGAGGTGACAACATATTGGACCTGGTCATCACCAACATGGGCGACCGGTGTTCCACACCGGAGGTCAACCCCTCTCTGGTTAGATCTGACCATAAACTAATCATTCTGGATATCCACATTCCACCACCACCCCCGGTCAAAGAAACTTTTCAAAAGCAAACTTCACGTTACTTAGACCGTGGTGGGAAGTTTTAAAACCCTCATGCTAAATGATAATGCTGTCCAAGCTGCAAAATCCTTTACTAATGCACTCTACAAGCACCTACAAGAATGCGTGGATCGTGCTATTCCAAACAAAACCAAGACTCACTCCTCCAAGAAAAGGAAACCAGTCTGGTGGACCCCCTGCCATAAACAAACTATACAATAGAAGGAGGAAACTAGTACAGAAAAGAGTAAAATCCCAAGAAGGGAAGACATCCCTGATCAGTATCAGCAAGAAACTACACTCCCTCATAAAATCATCCAAGGCTAGCTTTCGAAAGAAAAATTGCCATGGACTCCAAAGATAACCACAAGGCATTCTTTAGCTATGTCAAGAATCTACATGGCAATTTTCAGATCTGCTCAGAGTTAGTGCAGAATGGCACAAAATACACTGAATCGACCGATATAGCCAACATCCTGGCAGACAGGTTCAGTGCAAATTCCACCCCCTCTTACCCACAAAAGGGCTCATAACTATACCAGAAGAATGTAAAAACAGCCCTCTCCAAAGCCAAAAACACAGCATCAATGGGACTGGACAGTGTCCCAGGCTGCATCCTACATGAGCTCAAAGATGAACTAACCCCTTCACCTAAACACACTGTTTAAACTCAGCCTCTCCACAGGCTATGTGCCCTCAGAGTGGCGCACAGCAATGGTTATTCCACTCCACAAAGGTGGAGCCACAATGGACCATGGGAACTATTGCCCTATAAGCCTGACTAGATTGGTCTGCAAAGCTATGGAGTGCATAATCATGGATCTCATTAACAGAGACACTGGAAACCTCCAAACACTGGACCCTACCCACTTCAGCTTTGTTAAGGGTAGAGCATGCCTCCTAAACCTGGTGGACTTCTTTGAGACAGTTACTAAGGCTATAGATGAGGGAAAGGTGGTCCACACAGCCTACCTAGACCTTGCAAAGGTCATTGACACCATTCCCCACTCAGGTATTATAGACAAGCTCACCAGCTTGAACATAAACCCCTATGTCACGAGATGGGTTGACAACTGGCTCATGTACAGAACCCACATGGTAAGAGTTGCAGGAGCTAGGTCTGACTCTAAACCAGTTACAAGTGGCATTCCCCAAGGCTCAGTCTTAGCACCCCTCCTGTTCTGCATATACTTCTCAGAGGTACAGGAAAGCACAGGAGGACTATGGCTGACCAAGTTCACAGATGACTGCAAACTAGAGGTTATATTTGACTCTCCAGCTGACACAGACATCCTCCAAAAGGGTCTCACTGAGACAGATACCTGATGTCAAAACCATAGCCTCAAGCTAAATGCCAAGAAGTTCATAGTCATCCCCTTTGGAAAAAACAAAGTACCCACAAACTACCACATAGGTGGTAGCCCCCTAAATACAGAATACGTAATAAGGGATCTGGGGACCCAAGTAGATAGCAACCTCTCCTTTGATAATCACATTGCCAAAGTGGTTAGAAAATCCTTCTATGTGACCCACATAATCACAAAAGGGTTTGCATCCAGATTGAAAGAGGTCATTGGGCCCCTCTATGCATCACTCATCAGACCTATCATAGAGTACAATGCCCCATTTGAGATGTACCTTACAAGACACCTGCAACAACTGGAAAGACCACAGAAGTACCTCACCAGGAGGATCACTGGCCTCAAGCAGATGCCCTATGCAGCTCAACTTGAAGAAACTCCAGCTGTACTCGGTTGCATACCACCTACTCAGAGGTGATCTCTGTCTGACATACAAGGCCATGTCCAACCCAGAATTGATGGACATGCTCCACCTAAAGAAAACCATATCCCCTCGCGCCACACACTCCAGGGATCTAAACCTTCCCACAACAATAATGAGGATGTGCTGGAGGGATAGATTCCTGTCCCAGACTTCCCATGCTCTGGAACAAGATTCCAATCTACATTAGGTCGAGCTCCTCGCTAACCCTCTTCAAGAGAAACCTTGACGAGTGGATGGGAAAGAGAAATGTTACCCCAGGGATCACTTTAATGGCTTTGCTGGACAGAGGCACAGGGAACTAATCTAAGGGGGCGGCGAAAGCCAACACATTCCAGCTAGGCTTATAAATACCTTCAGGCACATAGCCTAGTACCTACCTATGAATCTATGAACCTATATAAGGACAAGAGGGAAAGAATTAACCTAGGCAATTATAAACCAACCTTTTTGTATAATGTAAAATGTTATAGAGAGATTTGTTAATTTTGTCAGATATTATTGGGATGGAACAGATAGTTTGTTAAGGGAAAGTCATCTACAAATCATTATTTTTTGAGATGGGCTGGGTTACAGGTTGGGAGGGTGCAGTGATTGTACAGACAGATGTATAAAGGCTTGTGACAACATTAGTCGGGAGTTTGTTTTTCTTTTATTGGAACAGGGGGTGGGAAGGGAAGTGCTAGAGAGACACACAAACATTGTCTGGGAGGCCTCAGGTAAGGAAATTAGTAAAAGGAAATGCAAGTAGATTTGAAAAAGTGGTATTGCAAAGGGGAAAAAGGAAGGAGTGTCATAATTTCCCTAGTTTACTTGTTGGTTGAAAATGAAAGCTTTAGTCAAAAGAGTGGAGATTTTTAGGAGAATGGCGGGAGATTGTGGGAAAGGGGAAAATGAAGCATGCACTGTTTCTACTGATGACTGTATGATTTTGCTGAGCAAGGTAATTCAGAGAAGAATCAGAGCTGAAATATTATCCAAGAAATGGGTGTCAGTTGCAGAAGGAGTGTGATTAAGGGTGAAAGTAGATTTGCAATGGATGGAAAGATGGATGGGGAGATACATATTTAGGGATTAAGGTTTATAACACATTGAAGAAATCAGGCAGAACAACTGTCTTGAGGTAAATGAGAAATTGAAGACATTGGTAGATAGTTGGTCTAGTACGATTTTTTATTCAGAGAGAGAAGGTAGAAGTAGTTAGAAAAATATGTAATGTATATTTGGAGGCATGGTTATTAGTCTGAGGGAGACAGTAATAAAGGATATGTGACAGATAAATTATAGTGTCGTATGGCGAAGATATAGAGAAAGGATTGCTAAGGATAGAATGCAGGTAGGAAGAAAGACTGTAGAGTAGGAGGATGACTTGTTTTAGGAGATATGTTGCATCCATTAATGTAACCCAGAAATTAAGGAGTTTTGAAATCATAAAATCGAGATGGGTCAGATGGGAGGTAGGAGGAAGAGTGGATGAGGAGGATGGAAACAGTTACAGATGATGCTGTGCACAGGTATTTAGGAGGATAACAGCAAGAGTAGAGATTCAAGCTCTTCCATCAAAATGCTTAGGACCTGAAGGGAGGAGTGAGGCTTGGAAAAAAGGCTTGGCAACAGCAACAGACAGGGAAAGAGTGAAAATGTTGTTAATAGGGCAACAATTAAATGAGCAAGTAGAGTTCAAAGAGTTTGAGGAAGCAGGAGATTAATCTAGGTAGATAGGGATGATTGGCTTACCTACAGGACTTTCATGGAGAAAGTTAAGGGTGTACTAGATAAAAAGGGGGAAAACAGGAGGAGGAGGAGAATATGGACAGTGTAGGGAGATAGACTGCATAAGGATTCAGAGAGGTAGAATAGGGGTAATGTATAGATGTTTTGGAGACCATAAGGTGGGAAAACATTGGGAAGATGAAGAAATTGGAGCTATGCAAGGAAATGACATTTGAGAAGAAGCATGGAGGTTAGCAAGAAAGGTTGTGATCTATGACCTCACATGTTATGTACATAGGAGTTTTTTCCATTAGTAGTATAGGATGCCAATGAGGGTTCATGATGATAATTATTGGAGGTGCAGTCAGTAAGCAAGTGATCAATTGCACATGTGGTGGAGGAATAAAGAGATTCAAAAGTGGTGGAATGTAGTTCTTAAAATATGAAGAAAAGGCTGTGGGAAGAGAGAGTGGGGAAAGAGCATGGATATTTTGTTTATGTGGGGTGGAAACACAAGGAAGAAGTTGGGGAAGGAAGAAAGAGAAATGGTTTATTAGTATGGGACAGGTATTAAAAGAAAGACTGCAAAGAGCTGAAAACTTGGGGATGGAATCCTGGGGTGCTTTAGGGGTATCAGGGAGAGTGGGGAATATGTCAGGATCAGCCAGATCGCTGGTGGTCAGCTGGCTGGTAATGAAGGAGGAGTTAAATTTATGTATCTATCTATCTATCTATCTATCTATCTATCTATCTATCTATCTATCTATCTATCTATAACTTCATGTAGAGTTTTTCTAAACAACCAACTGATTACTCACCCAGACACAGTAAGCTGTGCAAGCCGCTATATAATTGTATAGCTTAGAACTTGTTTAAAATACCACAAATTCAGCAGGGGAACATTTTTTTTAACATGGATAACAGACCTGCTAATGGGAAGATTATTTTATTTGTCTCATTTGTTTAATTTTATTTTACCAACTCCATTTTCTTTTCTATCCATCATCCCCTTGCACTTTACCCCACCTCAGTTAACTGTTCTTTGCAAGTGAAAGTTCCAGCAGAATCTTTGCATCATTCCCTGCAAGACAAAAATATTGTTTTTGTTACACTCCTGCCTAACTTATATCAGTATTGGAAGTCATCAGGGTCATTTTTTGATTATTTGCCTTTCACCAAATTTTCTTTGTTTTCTTCATATGATGATACCTTTTTTATCAAAATTCTGTAAGTTGACAAATCAATTACACTAACAGTTATAAAACAGAATGTCAGCATTACAGCATTCCTAGTTTCTATCATGTAGACTCACATCAAACCCTAAAAGGCATCCATTGGCATTCATCCTAAACCAAGTGTTCTGTCTCTATCGTTCTTTCTCTCTCTCTTAACTGGGGGAACACCATGCATGTCTTTAATATAATTAAGAATGCCAAATTGTTTAATTATCTCAGTATGTAGTTACCCACTCCCACACCAATTTACCCTTTGCCATAAACAAGTAATAATGCCCAAGAAGGTGTGTGTTATTTTATTTATTTTTATTTATTTTACATTTGTTTACTCGGAAAGTCCAACTGGACACAGGTCTATTTACAGAGGAGGCCCGGGAGAAAAGCTCCACAGAAAAAGAACAGGCAAACTATCACATGTGAACAAGGCAGTAAACACAAATACACTGAAGGTATATTAAAAACAACAAGCAAGAGAGAATTAATTGAACAAAATCCATCGACCATCTTTAACATAGAATATTACAGTTAAATATTTATATGGAGGAAAAGAAAAACAACTTATTTACATCAAAACATCAAGAGAGAGCAAATAATCGCAATGCCTTTTGGACAGTGTCTCAGAGTGAGCTGAGTTTGGAAATAGGTTAGATGTCTGAGTCTTATTTGTGTTACTTTGTAAATAATACACACCCATGGGTGTATTGACATCTGAGGCATACATACATATGTGCAAGAACACACACACACACACACACACACACACACACACACACACACACACACACACACACTTTTCTTTATTTCCTTTATTTTAATTTTACTCTCACTAAATAACAAAGCTCTCTTTATTATGTGAAAAATGATGGATATTTGTTTTTCAAATGTTTGAGTTTCATGGAAGATAATATGCTGCCATGAAGCAGTATTTTTTTCCAGTGGGCATTAACTTGTACATTAACACACTGATGGAGAACATTCATTCTCCAATCATGGTTTAATGTACAGTTTGCTCATTTTTTAATATTGGTTATATATATTTTTCACAACTTCTAGACATACAGAAATAGATTATCATATTACAGTTTGAATTCTGCCTACCTGCTCTAATATCTTTTCATTACATAACTCAGACGGATTAAACATTTTAGAAAATATCCACTGCTTTAGTTTCTTTTCTCTTTACTCTGAACACAACTGAATGGTTTCCAGTAACCATCTGTTCTGAAGGTTTTCTCAACTCTTTTGTTCTTAAAATTTAGCACATCAACTACTAGCTATCTGTCTTTTTCATATATTATCTCCATAAGTCTTAATGTAAAACTATCATATCTCATCATGGGTTGCCCTGTCTTCCCCACCACCACTGTATATGGCTTGTTTGGTCCCACATTTGAACAATTTCTTCATTTTTGCTACCAATAAAGTCTACCTGTTCAATATTAAAAGACAACACAGATATGAAGTCTAAACATTAGCTTTTCTGTTTAAATAGAAAATCTGCATATTAATTAATATTTGACCTCAAATTTCAGTGTTCTGGGTCTCCCAGGGGAGTGATTGGTTAAAAGCTCTCCATCATACCATCATCAGTAAGGTCTCACTTACAAAATGTATTTCTCATTGGCTTTAGAGATAACCCTGAGTATAGTATTTTTTGTGGCTTCTTGAAGTAATTAACTTACATCAAATTGTATACAGATGTCATAATAACTACCAATAAAGTATATAGTCTTCATATGAAATGCTGTCGGCCTAAAATGTTGCTAAATTATACCAGTGCTTATAAGCAGACTTAAATATTCCTATTTGCTTTCATTTTTAATACAAATAGGTATTACACATTTCTATTGTACTACTTAATAGATGCTTACTTTTTTCTAACTAGGAATGAAGAAAAAAGTTCACAGATTCATAAGTTTAATTATCAAGTCTATTGTTCACAGTATTGTAACTTCGTGTTAATATTTTATTCTTCCTGCTTCCTGTCACTATTTCTGTATGTATTTATGTAAAATGTATGTATGTGTGTGTGTGTGTGTATGTATGTATATAACTAAACATTTTTGTTGGAGGTGATTGATTAACTTATTATACTTTTAATAGGAAGCTGCCATAACCATAATCCACTTCTTTTTGCTCATGATGGTCTAGTTTGAATTTGCTTACTTATCAAATTACCACATGGAATTAAACAAAATACTTTCAGGGTCATTATGGTTTTGTGATGTAATAACTCCTCCTCACTGGACTGCGTTCATTTGCTTTGAATACAACACTTATTCTTCATGTATTGTGTGCATAAATTAATTATGAATACTATACCCCTTGGCAAATAACATAAAAGGATTAAACAGAGTTAGCTCTCAAATTATCAGCGTATTGAGGAATCCAAAACAATCAAGCACAAAAAAATGTCGTAAGCATTTTCCAACGAAACTAATCAAATGCAGCCCTGGTCGGTTCTGATTAGTAGTGGCAGTGTATCAACCCTTCCTAAGGAAAGAGAGGTGTGTGAACACCTGGAAGCAGTTCTACAAATGGAGAGCTGCAGCTGCTGACAAACATGTTGCATAAAGCTTGTAATTTATAAGTGGCCTGTATGAGAGTACCTGGAGGATGGCAGCAAAAGCAGATGTCTGGCAGCCACCCACATTGCCTGTTCACTTTGTTCTGCTGGAAATTCACTGACATATGTCAGATTTGTTTCATGTGGGAGAAAGCAAAGGGTTCACAGTCATTGGCAGTGGTACACAAATCATTTTCACTGAAACTGAATTGTTTTACATCATACAGTATGTATACTAACCAAACATCCCAATAAAAAGTGCAAAACACAGAACTGTAGTGCCTGAAAACAGTGACATATACCAAACTTCAGTTTGCGCATGACAAATAAAAATTATGGCCGAGTGAACTACATGATTTGGCACTCGCCAAAGACAGGCATATGTCACAGGTCTGGATAAATTTCACTGTGTTGCCAATAACCTTTCTGATAACTCTTTCCTGAAAATTGCTATACTTAGCAACTTTCTTTTCTCTTTTTTGATTTTATTTCTAGTTAGAAGAAGTGAACAACTGGAGACATTACTCCAATAATGAGTCTATACATTCCTGCATTATTAACATACTACCACTACAAATTATGCCCTGATGCAGTAGTATCTAATAGAAACAGTAATATTTTTAATGGTTGTCTGTCTGCCATGTTCTGAAAAAGTAGCACACTTTATGAAAGAAAAATATGGTAAAGCTCAGCAGTTCTTAGGACCCACCTTGGCATTTATGTTTGAAATGCAGGAAAATGGCAATAAGGCATATCTGCTGGCACATGAGGTCTGTACCTATTATGCAGGTAATCCAGATTTAGTAGCCACACAAATAGCTATGAATTCAGACCACAACTAAAAAACTTTTGGAAAACAAAATGTACTTGCACGGAAATGGAAAAAATGAACTTTTAATCTCCATATTAATATAAAGTTTAGCATGTTCATCCAAGACATTCAAGGACTTCATCAGAACAAAAGAACTGGCACATAACATAGCATTTAAATAACATTCAAATCACAATTAATTAAATGATACCATCAATCAATTGAAATCTACACTAGTTTAAAGAAACATAACCAAAAACATATTTACCTTGTAAAAACTGATGAAACACTAAAACAAATAGTGAGTAAATAAAATATATTATAATTCTAGCTGTTTACGTCTTAAAATACTTTTTATACATATACTTTCATTAATTCCAGGAAATTTGTCTGTAGTTGCAATAAGCTGCCATTTAAGTTCAACTGCTTGCAGTTTTAGCTTCCATGCCCTGCCCCTCAAATCAACTTGGATGGAATTGCAGACCCAAAACTTAAAGAAATGCTTGGGATTGTCAATAATATGTCTGCTACAAGCAAATTTCCATTCCCTTTGCCAGTGTCATAAATGTGCTCATATATGTGTTCCTTAAAACTTCTCTCAGTTTTCCCTATATAAAAACTAGCACATACTTGACAATATAAACAACTCTTTTCAAAGTACAGTTATGGCAAGCATTATTATTAATCCATTATTTCTGATTTACACAGATTCTGTTACCTTCTAAAATGCACTTACATTGGGTACATGATCCACATTTGAAGGTTCCTTTATTTAACCCCCTGTTATACCCCAATGTACTACTGCTTAGCTCCAACATGTTTATGACATGTCTGTCCCTTTTATAAATAATTTTAGAATCATTCCCAAGTAACTGGAAGAATTCTTTATCCACCCGGAACACATTCCAGTTCTGATTCAATATATTCCTAATCAACTACTCATCAGCATTATAAGTCATGAAATATGCTTCAACTAAGTCTTTCCTATTATTGTTCCCCTGCACACTTTGTAAACCGCCAAGTAGGGGTTTATATAACCCCCTCTTCCCTTTTCCTTGTAACTTCAACCATTATTGCTATTATTAATTCACAGGGATAAACTCTAGCCATAAACATGCTTTTTAATTTTTGTATTTCACCCAGAAAAATGTCTACATCAGTGGCCATCCTTGCTGCCCTTACCGTTTGGCCCTTAACGATGGCTTTTTTCCGATGGTAAGGATGCCAGCTGGAATAATGTAGCATAGTGTTTGAGTATGTGGCATTCCTGAAAATACTACATCTAAACTTTTCTTTGGTTTGATCTTTAGCTAGTAGAACATTCAAAAAGTTAATTTTGTCTTGAGAATAACTAAAGGTAAATTTTAAGAAATCTGTTGAGTACTCCAAAAGATTAATATATCCCTATAGCTCTTCAGTAGTGCCTGTCCAAATATATACATATATCATCAAGGAATCTACAACATAGATTTCATTTCATATTGAAATCGGACTGAATTACATAATTTTCTTCCCAATACACCATTACAGTGTTTGTATAAATGGAGGCACATGCTGCCCCATTGCAACTCCAGCCTTTTGATGGTATAATGATTCTTTAAAATAAACGCAATTATTCTGTAACAAAACATCTAATAAGGGAACAACATTGTAAATTTCAGAGTTATCCCATTTAGTATGCTCACACAGGTATTCACATATCCTCTGATTCCCTAATTTGTGGGGAATAACAGTGAATAAATCCTTGACATCCACTGTTACAAAGATGAGATTGTTATAGGTTCATAGGTTCATAGGTATTTACTAGGCTAACAACCACAAGGGCCTTTTTAAGCCTAGACATGCATCCCAAGTCTCTGAAGTTCTGATACCCTTGCTAAGTGTAAGCATGGGCCTGGGAGATTAACCATTTACAGGTTACCTCTGTCCATTAGAGAGATAGGTGCCAAACCAGGGATGAATTTCCGATATCCGATCCAATTATCCAAGTTGCAGTTGAATTGGGTTAGGGAGGAACTCTGCTTCACATGGATGGGGAGCCTGTTCCATAGATGTGGTAGCCTCTGGGATACATACCTGTCTCTTCAGCAGGTACTATTTATATCACAGGCAATGTTTAAGTCTTTAGAACAGGTAATTCTGGTGCTGTTGTTTGTGGATATGCAGGAGGTCTACCAGAGTGTGGTCTGACAATGCCCTGTATGCCAGGCATAGTTCACCTCTCAAAAGCCTGTAGGAGACAGGAGTACAGGGATAGGGCCTTGAGGCAGTCTGCATGGGACATTTTACTTATGCCCTGTATTATTTTAGTGAGGAACCTCTGTGGATGTCCCAATTGTTGGATATGCCTGGTCAGGTACATACCAAAGGGGGCAATGTACTCAATGATAGGTCTGATGAATGCCAAATACAGTGAAACAATGACTTCCTTGGACTTAGATGCCATACCATTGTCTATAAGTTGAGCAACATAGAATGATTTCCTCACCACTGTAGACACATAATGGTCATAGGCTAGATTACTATGCATGTGTGGTCCTAATTTCCTGACGAGTGGGTCAGCTCTAAAGGGCATGTGGTCAATATGATAGTTACCAAGGATGGATGACTTCCGAAAGGATAGCATTATGCATTTGTTGCCATTTAGTTTTAGTCCACGGCTCTGACACTAGTTGTCTGCCTCTGTTAGCCCCTCCTGGAGAATATTTGTGTCAGTGTGAGATTGAATGACAGCTGCTAATTTGCAATCATCTGCAACTTTAGTCAGCCAAAGACCACTAACATTGGCCTTGACTTCAGAGAAGTACTTACTAAAAAGGAGCAGTCTAAGGACTGATCCCTGATGGACCTCACCTGTGACTGACCTCTTTGTAGAGGTGGACCCCAATTCTAACTTCCTGGGTCCTGTCTGCGAGGCACTTGGTTATCCACTGGGTGACGTATGGGTTTGTACCTAACCTCTTGAGTTTGTCAATAATGTTTGAATGGGGTATTGTGTCAAATGCCTTGGCCAGATCAAGGTAGGCAGTGTGAACGATTTTACCCTCATTGATTGCTTTGGTGACCTTTTCAAAGAAGTCCACCAGGCTGAGTAGGCATAATCTGCACTTGACGAAACCAAACTGGGTTGGGTTAGTATCTCCATTGATAATCTCCATGATAATTCTTTCCATGGTTTTACATATAAGACTAGTGAGACTTATGGGTCTGTAGTTTCCAGAGTCTGTAGATGGTCTACCGTTGTGCAGAGGGATGACTGTTGCCTTTCTCTATTCATGAGGCACAAAACCTGTTTGGAGGCTACAGTTAAATAGTAACTCCAGAGGCCCTGATAGGTCATGTTTCATGCTATTTAAAAGGCATCCTATGATATTGTCTGGGCCCATTGATGCAGTGTTCTTGTTCTTAGAGACAGCATTAATGACCTGCTCTCTAGTGATATTAGGGGGAGTTATATTTGATGATATTTCCTGAGGGAAGGTTGTGGGGGAGAGAGGGGCAAAACTGGAGCTGAATTTATCAGCCAGGAGGTTTTCTATGTCTTCTGGCTCAGTATAGGTGGCTCCATTTACAATGAGCTCTGCACACAATTGTGCATTGCTTTTGAGGTTGCAGACATAGCTAAAGAATGATTTGTGGTTGTCCTTGGCCTAAGAGGCCAAGGTTACCTCAAATTTGGTTTTGGTAGACTTTATTTGTGGTCTGAGTTGTTTGTTTAGTCTGATGAGAGTGCTTTTATCTTGTTAGGTGCTGCACCTCCTCATTTCTGCCATGATTTTCTTCCTCCTGTTGTACAGCCTATTGACTAAGTGATTCCACCAGGGTGACTTGGTTTTTGAGTTTGTTTTGTACTTCTTCCTGGTGGGTACATCTGCCTCTATGCATTTATTTACATGCTTGTACAGAGTTTCTGTGAACAGTTCTGCATAAGCAGCAGTGTTCTCAGAGTTTATAGGGACTTGAAATTTTTGTAGATCCTCACTTAATAGCAGGAGGTTAGCCTTAGAATAGTTCCTGAATATTCCAGGTTTTGCTGGGGGTCCATGTTTTATTTTTACTTCAAAGGAGACCATTTTGTGGTCTGACCTTACAAGGGTAGGCATTACAGTAGGGGGTGTGCAGCACTCTCCCATATTAGTGAGGACCAGATCCAGTATGGTTGCACCCCTGGTTGTTGTATTGACTGTCTGGTCGAGGGAGTTTGTATTTACAAAATCCAGGAATCTCTGTGCATGTACATTTGGTGTTGTATAGGATTCCCAGTTAATAGTGCGGTAATTAAAATCATCCATGAATATGGAATTTGTTTGGATGGTTAGTGTTTCTAATAAGTTTAAATACATGATATGGGTTTCCTGGGTCATAGAGTAGGACCTATATCTTGCAAGGAAGTTGTATAGGATTTTGCCTATGGTGATTTGAACATAGAGCACCTCAAGAACATTGTCCTATTTGACCAGCCTTGAAGTATATTTATCTTTGGAGTAAATAGAGACACCTCCACCTTTAGCCCCTTAATGTGAAGTAACTGGCCTAAATGTGTGGAAGGCATTATAACCTAGCACTGTTGGTGTGCTCTCTGTGGCTTTAAACCATGTCTCGGTGACTGCACAGACGTTAGCATTCTCTAGGGTAAAGAGAGTTTCTAGGGAGTGAAGTTTTTTGTTTAGACTCCTAGCATTGAGCATTAATACCTTTAGATTTTCTTGGTTTTGATTTTCTATGTTGGAAGTACTTTCAGTTTGGCATTGCCTAATAAAAGACTCTAGGAGGAAGACATTTTTTTAGATAATATTCGAAAGCCTAGAGGGGAGAGGTGCAGATCATCCCTGACAAAGAAGTGTGGTCCGTTGACTATCTCCTTCCTTGCTGACAAATATTGCACCCCCTTAGAATGACACCAGAAACAAAGCCAGTTATTAAAATTAATCATCTTTTGTTTGTATTGTGGCATCATCCTTGAAAAAGGTAAAATGCTGCTCAGTGCTAGGATCATACCAGCCTGAGACACATATTCCATGAACTTCATGATGTCTCTCTTTATATAGTCTAGGGAGGTACGTCATTTACTCCCACATGGACTATGATTTTGTCATATTAGTAATTGTGGTCCAATGACCCGAGTGTCTGGATAATGTGGTGGATTCTATCCCCTGATAAGCAACTGACTGTGACTTTCTCCTTGCTCAGCCTGGTGAGAAGGACATCAGTGTGTCTCACGATGGAGTCTCCAATGACTAGAATGTTAGATTGTGCTGTGGCTTGCCTTATGGGCTTAGAGGTAGAGGCTCCATGAGATGTAGAACTATGTGTTGATGTGGGTGTTGTTTTGAAAGAGTGCATTTGGGGCTGCTGAGGGTATTTGTTACGTGTAGTTCATCTAGGAAGTCTTTGTGGTTTAAGGAGGTTACATTTAAGTGCTTCAGTATATGTGGGTTGATATGTCTGCTTTGAATTATTTGTGATGGGTGCAGTGTGTGTACTACTGACAACCTTATTGACATTAGAAGTACTTTTATGTGAGAGCTTTGCCTCCAGTGACATTGTGTAAATTCATCTCTCACATACCATATCAGTTTGTTTGAGAATTAACTGTTTGCCAGTAAACATGAAGCAATTTCTACATTGCCTCGAAATGCCCATATCCACCAAGCTGGTAACTGAGACAGAAGGAAAGCTCATATCCATGGCAGCAGACCCTTTTCTAATCATTAGGCAGTTGGAGTGAGAATATTAATCACGGTCAGTAGGATCCGGTTTGCAACTATGGGGACAGTGCTCATTACTGCAAACTAGTTGTCCTGTGTGCTACTAGGTACTGGAGAAATTTCAACTGTGTTTTTACAGGAAAAATGTCATGCAAACAAATCATAGTGAGTTTTAAACTGTGCACTGTTGTCCTTTTACTGTATTTGCCCTCGCTAAGTGTATTTTCTGTTTACCTGTAAAAAAGAAAACAAAGTATAACTTGTTTGCCTTTCTTCCCACCTTTTTCTTAACCAGTATAGTCCAGTTACAAATTTTGCTGTATTTGGGACTGTTGTCATAGTTTCTTAGTGCCCCATACTTTTCTGTCATCAAGGGAAGCCTCTCCACCTATCAGTGAGAGTGGTAAGCACTGGGCAGCCTATCAGTCACAAGAAGTGTGGTTTCAACCTCGGAACTTGTAGTTTATTGGCCTTTTGGGCAGCATTTGTATCCCTTTTAACTTTCTGCCTTAAAAACCTGTGTTTGCGTGGTTTTGCACATCATGCAGCACCGCTAAGCTAGGATTAAATTATTTCTGGTGCTAGAAAGCCTAATCTTCAAATTTTCCCTTAAATCTTGCCAGTCTAACATCCATTTGCACTCAACTTGAGTATCAAAGGCTAACACTTGCTCAAAGCCTCTCGTAGCATTTACTGGAGCATTTCTACTGCTACCAGCACTAAACACCTTCAGTACTATTAAATTAACACCCATCCAGGTATGTCTAAAAGTCAGTATCCTGTGTTCACTCCTGGTAACCTGGTGAACCTGGGCATCCTGAAGCAATGTAGCAACTGCCTCATGTACACAATCCTCTCCTCCTACCTCCCAACACCTAGACTTGTGAGAGATGCACCTATATATCCAAGTTGGAAGCAAAGCACTCTCAGGCCATGAATGGACTTGCCAGCCAAGAGGAGAAGGTCAACACCTGCATCGCACCACATGAAACACAAAGTCCTCCAAAACATTCACCACCAGAATCCTCACATAAAAACACAAAACACACACCCACTTTTGTGGAGGTTCTCATTAAAAATCTACCCAAACATCAGAGACCTCCAAGGCAGACACACAAGCAACCACCACACCATGGTACAAACCACTCAACACAGTTCACAAGAACAGTGTGCCACCCACAGTGTACCTAATACACTAGTTACAGGTGATTCAGTATTAAGGCACACTGGTGTCCCACTCACCAGGTTGAACAAGGAGAAAGTTACAGTTAGCTGCCTGTCAGGTGCCAGGATCTGCGACATAATGCATGTGCTCAGGTCACTCTACAGCAGGTACAAATATGACTTGGTCATTGTCCATGTTGGTGTGAATGACTTGAGATGTACCTCTCTGGACTACATGAAAAGAGACATGGAAGAGCTCTTGGACCATGTAACTCAGGCAGGTATGACTCTAGCCCTGAGTAGCATCCTGCCATCATCCAGAATGATACTACAGTACAAGCAGAAAATGATTGACTTCAACAATAGGCTAAATTTCTGGTGTCATTCTAAGGGGATCCAGTATCTGCCTGCCTGGGATGACATGATAGACAGACCTTGAGGCTTTGCCAGAAATGGCCTGCATCTGTCACCCCTGGGATTACAGATAATGGCTAAGGCACCTGCCACCCCTATAGTGCCTTTTTAGGCAATGTCCTGATGTCAAAAGTACCACTGTTACTGCTACAACCAAACCAAATCTGAGAGTTATGCTACTCAATGCTAGAAGTTTGAATCTCAAAATGCACTCATTCAAAACCCCCTTTAAAATGGAGAACATCAATGTCTGTGCCATAACTGAAACCTGGCTCTAGAGAGCACCCCCATGCTACCAGGCTATAATTCATGCCACACCTTTAGGCCCCAAAAACTGGACCAAAGCACTAAATGCGGAGGTGTCTCCATATTCAAAAAAGATAAACACACCTCCAGACTAGTGGCCCAACACAACACTTCAGAGATACTCCAGGTACAGCTAACACTGGGCAAGACAGCAGCAAGACAGCAATCCAGGTGGTTCCCTGCTATAGGTCCCCCACTATGTCCTAAAACTCCAACTCCACATTCCTAAGCATCTTGGAAAATACAGAAGTGCACCCCAACACCCTAATACTGGGGGACTTTAATTACCCTACATAAACTGGGAAAGTTACTCAGGTACTAACTCACTTGCTCAACGATTCCTGGAATTCATAAATTCCAATGCCCTGGACCAACTTGATCTTACCCCCACTAGGGGTAACAATATCCTCGATCTAGTCATAACCAACATGAGCAACTGCTGCTCTACACCTGAAATGAACTCCTCCCTGGTCAGATCTGACAACAAGCTAATCACCATGGATATCCACATCCCCTCTCTCCTACCATAAAGGAAACCACGCTAAAAAAACTTCTCCAAAGCAGACTTTGGGCTCCTAAAAACAGAGGCGGCAAACTTTATGATGCCCATGTAGTTGGAAAATAGCTACTCAATTGCTGAATCACACACCATTGCACTGTACAAACACATTTACAAGTGCATAGATAGAGCCATCCCAAACAGAACCAAGGTGCGTACCTCCAAAAAAAGGAAGCCAGTCTGGTGGTTCCCCTTCCATAAACAAACTCTACAACAGAAGGAAGAAACTGTTGTAGAAAAGGGTAAAGTCCAAAGACTAGAAATAATCCCTAGCTAGCCTTAGCAAAAAATTGAGATACATCATCAAATACTCTAAATCTAATAATGAAAACAAAATAGCAGCAAATACTAAAGACGACCACAAGGCATTCTATAGTTATGTCAAGAATCTTCAGAGCAACACTCAGAGGTCTGCTCTGAGCCACAGTACAATGGCAACACATATACTGAGCCAGCTGACATTGCCAATATATTGTCTAATAGGTTAGTGCAATCTTTACCCCCCTTTCACCCCCAAAGGGCCAATTGCAATTCCCAAGGAATGTCAAGTTACTAATATTACTGCTGCTCAGGTTAAAACCGCACTGTCTAAAGCCAAGAACACAGCTTCCATGGGACCTGGTAATATCCCTGGATGCATCCCACATGAGCTACAAAATGAATTGCCACCACACCTGAGTGCCCTGTTCAATCACAGCCTCACTTCAGGCTTTGTACCCACCGAATGGTGAATGGCCACGGGCATCCCACTCCAAAAAGGGGGAGCGACTACAAACCCCGGAAACTATGCCTCATTAGCCTGACTAGTCTAATATGCAAGGCTATGGAGTGTATCATCATGGAACTTATAAATAGGGATATAGGAAGCCTCCAAACTCTGGACCTCATGCGGTTCAGATTTGTGAAGGGTAGATTATGCCTGCTCAATCTGGAAGACTTCTTTGAGTCCATCACCAGAGCTGTGGATGAGGGAAAGGTGGTACACACAGCCTATCTCAATTTTATCAAGGCCTTTGATACCATTCTCAACTTGGGAATCATTGATAGACTCACTAATCTAAGCATTAACCCCTATGTCACAAGGTGGGTTGCTAACTCGCTCACGAATAGAACTCACACTGTGAAGGATGCATACTCCAAATCGAACTACCAACCAGTCATGAGTGGTGTCCCACAGGGATCTGTCCTGGGTCCCCTTCTG
Source organism: Protopterus annectens (assembly GCF_019279795.1). Classification (NCBI taxonomy): domain Eukaryota; kingdom Metazoa; phylum Chordata; order Ceratodontiformes; family Protopteridae; genus Protopterus; species Protopterus annectens. Next base: position 1,573,194,778 of record NC_056739.1, on the reverse strand, counting down.
TTCGGCATCTACTTCTCAGAAGTTCAAGCCAACACAAAAGGGCTCAGGCTGACCAAGTTTGCAGATGATTAAAAACTAGAACACAGTATATAATCTCCAACTGATGTAGACATCCTACAAAGCAGCCTCACTGACACCAATGACTGGTGCCTGAACCATGGCCTTAAACTAAATCCCAAAAAATGCATTGTTATTCCCTTTGGGAAAAACTCTTCGCCCATGAACTACCACATCAATGGTGTTCCACTTAACTCAGAAGGTATAATAAGAGATCTGGGAACAAACCTCTCCTTTGACAGATACATCACCACTGTGGTTAGAAAATCCTTTTATGTGGCACATCTCATCACAAAGGGTTTCTCATCTAGGAAGAAAGAGGTCATCTCTACTTGTCCCTCATTAGACCTATTATAGAATACAATGCCCCTTTTAGCATGTACCTCACTAGACACCAGCAACAGCTGGAAAGGCCACAAAAATACCTCACCAAGAGGATTCTAGGCCTTAAACACATGCCCTATACTGACAGACTCAAAAAACTCCAGCTATACTCAGTCTCATATTGCCTCCTTAAAGGCAATCTCTGCTTACCCTACAAAGCTATGTCTGACCCAGAGCTGCTAGACATGCTACATCTAAAAAAAACAATCCTGCCATCCCACATGCTCCAGGGACCTCAATCTTGTTACCACATTAAATAGAACAAGCTGGAGGGATAGGTTCCTTATCCAGAGACTGCCCATGCTCTGGAACAGACTCCCCATCCACGTTAAGCAGATCTCCTCTCTGGCCCTCTTCAAAAGAAATCTTGATGAGTGGATGGGGAATAGAAAATTCACCCCAGGGATCACCTCAGCGGCCCTGCTAGATAGAGGCAATGGGAACTAACATCTGTTGACATGATACTAAGGATTCTTATTGGTTAGGCTTACATAGGCTCCAGGGCCATTAGCCTAGTACACACCTATGAGCCTATGAACCTATAAGGTGTCTGAGTCTATACAGAGGACTGCCAAAAACTTGAAGGGAAACTAATATGTAGACCCTGAAAATTTAAGCAGGAAGTATTTAGGTAGATATTCTGAACTTAAGAAACAAATCAAGCAGTACTTACTGAAAACAAAGAATTAGCTTGTCAAGAATGATGAAAAGAGGGGAGTCTCATAAATGGCTACTGCCTGGCTGCTACTAATGCTGGTCTCACCACAGTTTCATACTTTTGGGACACAATGCCCCTTTGCTTCTTTTCTCACCAGAAGCAAAATGTTAGCACCAGTCCTAAGATGAGAAGCAGGCCACAGCCTGTTTGATGATCCACAGTCTTGTTCCAGATTATGCAAGGGTCTGTAGTCTTGTAGCCTTTTCCTGGTAGATGCCTTGAATAGCAACCAGACCAATCAGTAACATTAAGCACAGATACTCACTCTCCAACCAGAAACAGTCAGGAATAAATGCACTCTGTTCCTTCTCTTACCAGGACAGGAATATAAGCACAGATTCCAAGCTGTCACCTATAAAGCAGTTATTAGGCTTTCTGGTGATCAGCAGTCTCCAGGAAATAATGTCCCTGTATTCCTTCTCTCACCAGGAGAAAACAGACGCACTCATTTCAAGATGACTACTGAGAGGCAGAATGTGGGCTCTCCAGTAACTGGTAGTTTTGCAAAAGATGTTTAAAGTTAAGATGAAAAAAATGGTTTATCCTAAACACTGCAGTGTACACTAAGCAGTTAGATATGAAAATCGGTAACAAGTTTTAGCTATCTATGTGGAGAGCGACTGTTTTTAAAATAGTAAGATAGATTGAAAGGGTGTGAGCACTTTTGTATTCTGGTACTATGGAATACAATGGGATGGCCAATAAATTAAAAAAGGTGAAAAAGAGTCATTTCACAAAAGGGTAATTTTGTGCTTCTCACATCAGCCAGTGAAAGGAGAGAAGGAAGGTGATATATGGTCAATTTAACATAAGTAGCAGGCAACTAGAAAGACAGTGGTGTTTATGAACACAACAGTAACAGGGTGGGAGAGTGGGAAAAATTCTTTCTGACTCACAAGAGACACAGCTGCAGTCTCTTTTCATGTTTTAATATGCAATTAAAAGCAGAATACAAATAAGCACAGTGTAAAGAAATCACACTATACAAAATAGAAAAAGACAATAAAGTAATACAAAGAAGAAGAAATCAAACGCAAACTAACCTTTCCCTCACAGCAAGCTGTGGCAGAGATTGAGTGAGCTTTTCCAGCAAAGCTTTAAAATGTTTTACTTTACCCCTTAAATAGAAGGTTTAGCTCTAGCTCCTCTCCCTCAGTTCACAGATGATTAACCTTAACAGATTTGTTCTAACTTCTGTGTGACTCCTTAATTGACCTGTTCTAATTTCTGTCTGACTTGCAAGAGACACAGCTGTGCTCTCTTTTCAAGTTTGAATATGCAATTAAAAGCAGAATACAAGTAAAACACAGTGTAAAGAAAACAAATCACACTGTACAAAATAGAAAAAGGCAATAAAGTAATACAAAGAAGAAGAAATCAAAAGCAAACTAACCTTTCCCTCTCAGCAAGCTGTGGCAGAGTCTGGGTGAATTTTTCCAGCAATATAATAAATTGGGGGTGACCCGCATCAAAAAAATCCCACAAATCTTTAACTGCACAAAACTGATCAAAACATCCTTCAAGTAAATATATTTAGCCAATGGATAGGTTTTACAATTAGTGGTGCTCACTATAGGCCTTAGTGGTGGATCATTAAGGCTCTTATGAATCTTAGATATTCTGTAGATTCCAGGGATAAAGTATTGAAAATTTAACAACACTTTGTAATGGCCCCTGTCTATTAACCCATTGATCAGAAATTCAAACAGCTAACTGTCAATTTTAGCATACGATATATTAACCTCATAGAAACTTACAGTATGTATCACACTGCTAAGCATCTTCTCCATTTTGTTAACATAATCAGTTACATTCTACACCACAAACTCCCTACCTTTGTCAGGTTTCATTACTCTGATTGTCTTGTTACCACAAAAGTGATTTAATAATTGGTGTTCAGCCTTATTCAAGTTAAATTTCATTTTTACATTTTTGTTGTTAACCATCCCTTTCCTAATATCAACCTTGTACATTTTTTTGAATAAGGAAATTTGTGAATTCAAACGGGGGATTGAAGAGACTGTACTGATGGAAATGTTTGGTATCTGGGGGTTGAGTATTTATGAACCACAGACTTAAATTTAATTTTCTGGTAAACAACTTTAAGTCAGTAAGGAGGCTGGCCATTTTAGCTCTTCTTCTAGGAACAAATTCAAACCTTTTTCAAATTTGCATGTTTTCTTTCAATATTAACATCACTGTAATTATATATTGGAAAATCATTTCTATCATTTTGCATAATAAGCAGATTATTCAATTCACATATTGTTCCATTGAATGATTCCTCCTCCCCCTCCTTTGATAGTTTGATTCCCTCCTGGGAACATTCTGGGCATTTTGGCCCCATTTTTTTATCCGTTCGGATCTCCGCACCTGGGAGGTCCCTAAAGGGGAATTGACATGTGGGGCATCTTCAAAAGTAAAACATGATCACAACCAGAGTTAGCATCATTTGCCTCCCTAACATGTGTCCCTTTGTTAGAGAAATATGTATTAATATATATGTTTAGTGCTTATTAGAAGCTAAAAGAGTTAACACATTTCATTCTATTTTATGTACAGCTTAATTCTGTATGAAATTATAAGATGATTATTCAAACCACAGTATGCTTTCTGAAACTGCAAGATGTACCCTGACCTAGTATTTGCTAACACAGCAAAATTCATGTTTATGCCTTTTGGAAATGTACTGAGAAGCAGGTGATTATCTGCTAGGTCAGGGAAATGAATGGATAGTGTATGAATAGAACAATACTGTTTTCTATAATATGATTGAATATGAACAATCAGCTCTGTTCGTGTTATGAGAACATGCACAGCTGCGGAAAAGAAGAGATACATGAAACAAAAGACTGCTTGAAGAATCTATACTTGCTTTGTGCTCGAATTAGCTATAGCACCTTGAATGGTAACATAACATAGTGGGAAGCTGTATCTAACCGGTGGTCACCAAGGCCACGTTGTTTTTTTTAGGAAGTTTTTCATAAAATTGATAGTGCAAACAGAAAATCATGGACAAACAGCTGCTATGAAGTAATGATGTTAAAACTTGTGATCTGTTACGTCAGCTTGGTAGGCAATGTCTTGTTAGAAAATGTATAAAAATTACCTTACTTCCTGATTTTAGTTAGACAAACTCTGTATTAACATGTTTTTTGTCTCCTTGCTGCACGATTAAAGTGCCTTAACCTGAACCTGCCATGTATTGATCATTTTGAAGTTTATTTTTCCTTTGACAGATTGACCTTCGGACTGGAAACTCTCGCTCTAGCTCAGGTCAGACGGGCCCGGTGGCATGAAACCATACAGGGAAGAGGCCACATTGGTTCTTCTGCACCGAAAGACCTCTGAATGAATTGTCGTTCAAAAGAGGCCAGCCACTGTTTCTGATTTGTGATTGGAGGACGAGTCAACGGTTCCATCAGTGAGATGATCAATCACGAAGGCTCAGGTAAGGAGGAATTAACCTTTTCTCTGTTTCAGATCAGGGACTTGTTACAGTATTTGTTTTTGTCAGGGAGATTTTATATAAATCAGGGACAAAAAAATTGCTGTCTTGTTATAGATCAGGGGAACAGGATAGGTAGGCAGATATTCTAGATAAACTGTGAAAAAAGAAAATTGTGGTACCACGTGATAAGAAGGGTTACATAACAATTTTTAACTAAGTTAAAACAACATGGGAAATAAGTGCACAAAAAGATCCCAAGATCCGCCATTAACCGAAGACGCAAAATATATGCAATTACAACATGCCGATAACGTTAGGTACTATACAAAATGGGTTAATAAATACAAATTTGATGGCAAATTAGACAAACCTTCACTTATCAAACTTGTCAAACAACTTAAAACAGACGCAAAAGGTCAGGTAAAAAAGCAACGCCAATTGGGAGTTCCTCAGGTACACAGGTGGCTTGAGGAAGCAAACCACAGGGAACAAAAGATTAAAAATTCAAAAGAAATGTTTTTAGACAAAGAAGACAATAACCTAGTAATGGCATCGGCCCCACCACCCCCTCCGCTTCCCTTACCAAAATATGAAGTGAGTGGACAAGCTGATCCACCTCCACTATACCCAACTGTCCCTGAGAAATCAAAACCATTTGTCAGAGATCCTGTTGAGATTAGGTCTCGAACACGTAACTTAAGAGGGGATATTGAATTGTATGAAATTAATAAAAATTCACGAGCTATGAGTGAAGAATAGATATGTCCACTCATAGAAGTACCAAATCCACAGGCAGGACAGGACCCAACTCTTCTAGTGTATAGACCGTGGACACCGGAAGATATCCGAAAAGCCACAGAGGGAATTCCCCATCCGAAAGTTAATTTTAGAAAATTCCTAGAAGACTTACAGGGCATGAGGTTAAGTTACCACTTAAATGGACAAGAAGTAGAGAAAGTAGTCAGACAAATCATAGGTCCAGATTGGCACATGATCAGTGGCAACTGGAATCCCCGTGACGCAGAACATAAGCCACTCCCACATAGCAACGCAGAACTGGATAACAGAGTGAAAGGTCTAACAGACCGAATCTCTGAGAAGTGGAAGCCTAGGGCTGACTGGACTTGCATTAATCAATGCATCCAACAATGCATCCAACAGGAAGGTGAAACTGTTAATAGATATTATGCTAGATTATTAGAGTGTTTTAATAACCATTGTGGAATGCAGGCACCTGAAGACCAAACACATGATTCCCCATATGAACAACTAAAGAATGCATTTTTGCAGGGTAGTATTGCACCCATAAGTAGTTTCATTACAAAGCACATGGTAGATCATCGTATGAGTAGATTACAGTCATTATTTGAATATGCAAGACATGCTGAAAGGCATTTTAATAGCAAAAAGAAAACTCAAGTATTCGCAGTAGAAGATGGAGCAAAAGTCTTTGTAGTACAGTCTGGGAAGAAGGGTAAGAAAAATGCCCAGGGAAACAAATAATCTGATAAGCGATCAGAGGAGTTTGAAGAGAGAAAGAAAAGGGGTGAATGTTTTAAATGAGGAAAAAAGGGACATTTGGCAAGGGATTTCAGGCAAAACAAAAAGGTAGCCATGGAAGATAAGGAGGGTGAGGACTGACTATATGATAGTCAAGAATCACTAGAAGGGAATAACCAAGAAAAGACAAATGCAAATGTGATAGATGGAGTAGAGAATGTGATAGAGGAAATAGAGGAAGTACAAGAAATCACAGATGGTGAAGAAAATGAAATTTTGGACTTGGCATTATTGAGCCTAGAGTTCACGGACCCTTATACATCCTTCCAAACTACCAGAAAATGCAGAATCACTTGATTATATATTAGTGAAAGCAGCCAATGGACAGCTGTATCGAGAGCCACTCTCCCATAGCATAGCAATAACTGACCCTGTTTCAGGGATGACCCAGAAGAGTAAAACTGTTGTTTCTGCAAAGTGCCCAGTAAATCTTTTGGGCAGAGACCTTATACAGATATTTGGCATAGCAGTAGTTCCAACTATTCAGGGTATGGAAGCACAGCGACAAATGGATACTTTTGTGGTGCGACCGGAGGGTGAAACATTTTATTGGTACAGCCAGGACTTGGTTACGACTGGCCCAGGGGCAGTAACTGAAGAACTGATGAATGTAGCCATCAGTAAATCCCCCTCCCTTGACACTGATAAACAGCATTTGTTGCATTGTACTCTATATTACTGTAGCATACCAGGACCTGATAAAGAATATGAACAAGAACTGTTTAGAAGCCATGCTAACAGATTAGTATTGCATAATCTGTACTGGGACACAGAAGGGAACAGTGTAGTTAGCTGTTCATTGCCCCAGGAATTCCTAGCACTTTATAAATCTAGTCAATTACCACATGTTAGTTTAACTAAAGACAAGAATGTGAAGTGGGCAGACCTAGGAGAAAAAGTCACACGGTGGGAAAAACAGACAGAATTAGAACTGTCAGAACAGGGAGTACAAAAGCAGAAGTTGAATTGAATAATACAGACACACCCAGCTGTGCACTTGCAGGCAAGTGAGGACAGCTGAGTAGCACTCTTACTAGAGGAAGAAGTAAAAGCCTTATGAGGCATACCAGAGACTCTCTGGTCAACAGGGAAATCAGATGTAGGACTTATTCGTACAGCAGGACCAGTTACTATCACGCAAAAGTCAGCATTTATACCTCAAAAGAGACAGTATCCCTTAAGAAAGGATGCAAAAGTCGGAATCAAACCTATAATAGCAGCCTTACTTAAGGAAGGAGTATTGATAGAATCTCCCAATTCACCATGTAATACACCCTTATTTCCTGTTAGGAAAGCAAATGGAGAATGGCGTATGGTCCAAGATTTACAAGCTGTAAATGACGCAGTTATACCTAGAGCACCTACGGTGCCAGATCCACACACCTTATTAAATGATTTGAAATCTCAACAGAAGTATTTTCTATGGTAAATATTAGCAATGCGTTTTTCTCAATACCGATACACCCTGACAGCCAACATTGATTTGCATTTACATTTCAGGGGAAAAGGTACACATACACGCGACTACCAGAGGGATATTGTGAGAGTCCAACAATATTCGCACAGGAAATGGCAAGTAACTTGGCGGAATTTATCCCACCGAAAGGCAGCCAGATTTTAATTTATGTAGACAACATTCTGCTGGCAGCCCCCACCCAGCAAGAATGCAGAGAAGATACCATAGCATTATTACAATTTCTAGCTACTCAAGGACACAAAGTTAACAAAAACAAACTGCAGCTTTGGAAAAAACAGGTTAAATACCTGGGATATGTAAAATCCAAAGAAGGCAGAATATTAGATGAAGACAGGAAAATAGCAATATTACAAGCACCCAAACCGACTACCAAGAAGGAAATGATGTCCTTCCTAGGTACGACTAATTTTTGTCGGAGTTGGATTCCAACCTATGCCTTGGAGTCTGCTCCACTGACCAACTTAATATACAAGAAGCCTATGGCAGTGCAAGATTCATTACAATGGACACCAGAAGCAGAATCAGCTTTCTGCAAATTGAAACAACTGATAGCATCCTCATTAATTTTAGGATTACCGAACTATCATAAACAATTTTTCCAAACTGTGGATTGTAAGCAGGGCTATATGACATCAATGTTAACACAGCAACATGGGAACAAACAACGCCCCATAGCTTACTATTCATCACAGCTAGACCCAGTGGCGTGATCCTTGCCCCACTGTGTACAAGCAGTAGTTGCAGCTGCAATGGCAGTACAGGCTTCAGCCTCAGTAGTGTTATTCCACCCACTCACATTGAGAGTGCCTCATGCAGTCACGATTATTTTACTGCAAGAAAAAGTGGCATATCTTTCTCCTGCTAGGCATCTTTCCTGTATGACTATACTGCTGAGACAACCTCATATGACAATTGAATGATGCACAACTTTAAATTCGTCAACCTTGCTCCCAACCCCTGCAAATGGCAAACCACACTGCTGCCTGCAGGAAATTGAGCAAAAGACACTGCCTAAAAAAGATCTCATGGATGTTCTCTTGGATGATGCCGAGGTGACATACTATGTGGACGGCTCGTGCAAAAAGGGTCCTACAGGACAGAATCTAGTAGGGTATGCCGTAGTTTCTGATAAAGCAAAGTCTTTACCACACAACTTATCTGCACAAGCAGCAGAACTGATTGCTTTAACAAGGGCATGCACCTTGGCAAAGGGTAAATGTGTGAACATTTTTACTGGCAGCCAGTATGCTTTTTCTACTGTACATGTTTTTGCGCAACAGTGGAAAAATAGAGGAATGATAACATCTACTGGTAAACCAATTAGTCATGCGCAATTTATTTTAGATTTGTTAGAATCTATTCAGTTACCTCAGAAAGTAGCTATTTGTAAATGCATAGCCCATACCAAACAACAGGACAGGATTTCAAAAGGTAATTCAAGAGCTGATACAGCTGCAAAGCAGGCAGCTTCAGCTTCAGAAGTATTTCTTTTGAGTGAGGAATTACAACCTTCTGAGATTTTAGATTTTAAAATGTTAAAAACAATGCAGACACTTACTACAAATGTAGATAAACAAAAATGGATAAAACAAGGAGCAATTCTTAAGAAAGGGCTGTACATCTCCAAAGAAAGAAAACCAATTTTACCGTCTAACTTGTTTAGATATGCAGCTTTGTTGAGCCATGGGCAGTGCCATGTCTCAACAGGGGGGATGGTACAGTTAGTGAATCGAGTGTTTACAACGTATGGATTTACAAACTACACAAAACATTTTTGTGCAGCATGCCATGTTTGTAACAGGCATTATGCACAGGGGGCACTGAAGCCTAAGCAAGGGAGTTTCCCTACACCACCGTACCCATTCCATACTATCTGTATGGATTTCATAGAACTAAACAAATGTGAAAATAAAAAGTACTGTCTTGTCATTATAGATATGTTTTCCAAATGGGTGGAAGCTTTTCCGACCAAAAATCCAGATGCATCTACTGTTGCAAAAGTCCTCGTTAAAGAAATTATTCCTAGGTTTGCATACTGGAAAAAATCTATAGTGACAATGGCACACACTTTGTAAATCAAACCATACAACAATTGAGCCGTTATTTCAGGATTTCCTTGAAAAACCATTGTGCATACCACCCCCAATCTGCAGGATTAGTAGAGAGGCATAATGGAGTTCTGAAAAATAAGCTTAGGAAATTGATTAATGAGACACAGAAGAACTGGGTGCACTATCCGCCTCTTGCACTGTTGAGCATGAGAACTGTTCCAAATGCAAAGGGGTTAACTCCTTTTGAAACACTGTTTGGGAGGGCATATTATATACCTCAGTGGAAACCTCTCATGCTTGCAGACCAGGAGGCTGACAGTTCACTTGCAGAGTATATGAGGAGACTTCTAAATAACAAACAACTTCTGCAGTTAAATTCTGTTTCAGATAAAGAACAGACCAGACCATCGGAAGCAGTAGTACAACCGGGATCGTGGATCTGGGTGAAGGTCATGAAGAAAAGAAATTGGAGTTCTCCAAAGTGGGAGGGACCGTACCAAGTTTTGCTGGCAACACCCACTGTGGTCAAAATAGCTGAATGTGTGCCCTGGATCCATTTGACGCACTGCAAACTTGTCAAGAACTTTGAACTGGACAAAAACCTTGTTACTGTTATACAACAAGAACAAAATGACCAGGTATAGAGTAAACATGGATGCAGAACAACCTCAGAAAAATTGCATGATCATCCTGTTAGCTATACTGGTAACAATAATCTTTTTGCTGTGGCCTTTCCTTTTTTCAGCCACATGAGTTGAACTGAACAAACGTGATGTGTTACTCATAGACTGACACCCAAACTTTAACACTTACCAAGCAATTAAATATGTGTATGCTGAGATTTTTAATGTTTTGAACTGCTGGATTTGTACAGCTATACCAACAGCATACGGGAGATTATTAATGACTGCTGTCCCCCTAGGGGTCAATGAGACCTGGAAAAATTTGATTTTTGATACTACACCTGTAAAATCACAAGACAGAATAGCATTGTACCTACCTGTTACACAAAAAGGAATTGTATGTTTTTATAAAAATGACACTATTCAGGTGGGTTGGAGCAATTGCAATGTGACTGTTTCTTATAAATGTTATATTAAGGCTAATAAGGCAGAAACTATTTGTGATACAAACTATGACTCATATCTTGAGAAAATGCAAAAAACTGTGAGTGAAATACAGCATAATCCTGTTCTTTAGAAGCAACTTTCTATCATTGATAAGAAAATGTTTCATGCAGGGCAAGCATATATCAATACTAAAGTAGAGAATTGTTATTTTGTTTGTGGGAAAAGGCATACAAATGGCTACCTGAGAATTGGTCTGGCAGTTGTTTTTTGGGTTATCTGGTTACGGCCATACGGCACACTGCAGCTTTGCCTCGAGGGAAAATTCAAAATGTCAGAGAGGTCAGCAGTAAACCTGGAAATCCAATCAAGGGACCTGAGAATCCAGTGAGACAAATCGAAGCAGGATGGAGAAACCATAATTCTGTGAAAAACAAAGATAAACTGACACACATGGACTTGAGTGACACAATTATATCATGGGCAGGCATAACCCCTGCATATGGCACAGTGAAATCGATTTGGGAGCTGAGAAAACTGTCCAAACTTCTCAAAGTTATGAGCAATGCAACTTTTTCTGCTCTTGAATTAATGACTGATGAACTGAACGCTATGAGAACTGTGGTGCTTCAAAACCACATGGCTCTCGTCTTCACCCTAGCAGCGAGAGGTGGTACGTGTGCTTTAATCAAAGAAGAATGCTGTTCGTATATTCCTGACAACCAGCATGAGATAAATGATCATCTTGAGGTGATCCAGCAAGTGTCGGCCATGACCAAACCAGGCCCAAACCCTCTGACAGACTTTTTCCAGAATTTGTTTGGGGGGGGGGGTTCCATCCTAATGAACATCATGATTGCCATTTGTGTGGGATTACTCCTATTAGGAGCATGCATTTGTTGTGGTATTCCCTGCATGAAAAAGTTAATCAAAGATTTTATAGACATATCAGTTTCTGAGACTTTGTATCAAAGTACTGAAATTGAAGAGTTGTTGAAAACTGAAATGCTTTCATAAGTCTAAACTAAATGACTCTCTTAACTGCAAATCTGAAATGGAAGAGGTTAGGAGAAGAAACAAACTGTTTATGCTTTTGAAAATAGAATAAAAGGTATTAACAGGGGGGAAATGGTAGAGAAATATGTATTAATATATATGTTTAGTGCTTATTAGAAGCTAAAAGAGTTTATGTACAGCTTAATTCTGTATGAAATTATAAGAAGATTTTTCAAGCCACAGTATGCTTTCTGAAACTGCAAGATGCACCCTGACCTAGTATTTGCTAGCACAGCAAAATTCATGTTTATGCCTTTTGGAAATGTACTGAGAAGCAGGTGATTATCTGCTAGGTCAGGGAAATGAATGGATAGTGTATGAATAGAACAATACTGTTTTCTATAAAATGATTGAATATAAACAATCAGCTCTGTTCATGTTATGAGAACATGCACAGCTGCAGAAAAGAAGAGATACATGAAACAAAAGACTGCTTGAAGTATCTGTACTTGCTTTGTGCTCGAATTAGCTATAGTACCTTGAATGGTAACATAACATAGTGGGAAGCTGTATCTAACCGGAGGTCACCAAGGCCACGTTGTTTTTCTTAGGAAGTTTTTCATAAAATTGATAGTGCAAGCAGAAAATCATGGACAAACAGCTGCTATGAAGTAATGATATTAAAACTTGTGATCTGTTATGTCAGCTTGGTAGGCAATGTCTTGTTAGAAAATGTATAAAAATGACCTTACTTCCTGATTTTAGTTAGAAAAACTCTGTATTAACATGTTTTTGTCTCCTTGCTGCAAGATTAAAGTGCCTTAACCTGAACCTGCCGTGTACTGATAATTTTGAAGTTTATTTTTCCTTTGACACCCTTCAAAACCAAAATCATTAATGGGCACAGGGCATGCTTTACCACTTTCATATTCAAGTTTGTCCATGTTTAACTTTTTCCTTTCCTGGTTTTTATTATATTAATCATTCTATCCACATCAATGAACATCTTATATTTATGCTTAAAAAGATTAAATACCAAATCATTTTAATTTGTTCTCCCTTTCATCAATTTATTTTAATAAACAGTCCAACTCCTGTAAATTGAACGTGATCAACTATTCCTTCAGTTCAAATCTGTACTTATCAAATAAAGACATGAACTGTTTACAGTGTTCAGTACCTGAATATAAACCACTGTGGAATTTCCATGTCCTGAAGTCTTTGGGTACTCTCCCAACTCTGATACACTCATGAAAGTACACATTTTCTAACTGGAACTTCCTGTATTTAAGAAGTTTTTCATGAAAAAGTTTAAATCTGTTCTCCACAGAGAGCTCATTTGATAAACATGGAGTTTCTTGCTGAAACTCAATCCAACGGTGAACCCAGTCCTTTGGGTTAACCTCTCCCTGATTCCCTATTTCACAAATGTTGTCTCCACTGAGGTTACTGCTTCTTGTTCTGGTAGCATTATTACATTACTCTTCCATTGATTCGCCATTGGGCCATTGCCATAGCAACTCGCAACAACTTCTCCAAGCATGATTGGAGCTTTGTGCTACACTGGAAGCCTGACTATCAATTCCATTCAGAGCTGTAAATTTGGTTTGGTATGCAATTAACTGTGTAGCTTGCTAGTCAGTTGCTGTTTTAATAATGTTAAATTCCAATGTCGGTAGTAAATTCATCAAACAAGTCATTCAGGACATAGCTGTGGTGCCTGATGCCTGTATATGAAAAAAAAGATAACCAAACATGGCATGGATCAGGAACCCCAAAAACAAACTGAGTAACCACACAAATAGCTCTGAATTCTGACCACAACTAAAAAACTTTTGTTAAACAAAATGAACTTCCACGGAAATAGAAAAAATTAACTTTTAATATAAAGTTTAGTGCTTTTGTCTGAGACATTCAAGGACTTCATCAGAACAAATGAATTGGCACATAACACAGCATTTAAATAACATTGGAATCACAATTAATTAAATGACATCATCAATCAATTAAAATCCATACTAGCTTAAAGAAACCTAACCTAAAACATATCCACCTTATTCAAAGTGTTGAGACATTAAAACACATACCCCTGGAATCAGCAAGCTCTGCACGGAGTGCAGGAATAGTGCAAGAGCTGCTGCATGCAATATAGCCTACGAGCGATCCAGGAACGAGCTCCCGGGACATGCACTGGCATTCCTACACTATTCCTGCACAGACACCACTGCTATATGCTAATTATCTCATTTGCTGGTCAAAACCATACAAATGAGGTGAATTAGCGATCCAGGAAGTAGGCAGGCATCTGTGCAGGAATAGTGTAACCTGCAGAAATGTATTCGGTTACTAACCGAATAATTTCTGCAAATTACAAAACGAAATGGAGGCATGATAGCTCAAAAGAAAGTATGTATTCGATGTAGTAGGCATGCCAATGGCCAAATATATGGCCATTGGCATGAGAAATAGTTGAAAAATTATAAAAAAATAACTTTTATTTTTTTTGGCCAATTTCGGGCATCTATGCATAGGGCAGCAGTGTGCAAATGGGATCGGCCTTAAAATAAGAAAAAAAATATGGAAATAAGCTTTTAAACCCAAAAAAGCATTTTGCCATAAAAGTCAATGGCATGCATAAGACAACGATACTAGGGAAGAGTGACTGCTAAGGGGGAAGGCTAAGTGTAAGTGTTGTAACTATGAATTAGAATTCTGTTTTATGCAAATGACGGGACTGATACTGAATCACCAATTTCTTCTCAGTGTTAACTTGCACTCAACCGTGTAGGTGCAGCAACACCATTGTATAAGTATAAGAGGTAGATGACCTCATATGGGGGAGTGTCATGCATGCTATAAGCTTATTGGAGCTCTGTGGCCCGTGTTTGCCCTTAGCTAAGCACAGCTAAGGAAGGGGGTATGTCTGAGGCTGCCTAGCAGTGTTTATATTGCCTAAACGGGTCTGCATGCCTCGCACCGGGTTTAAACAAAAAAAAAAAAAAAAAGGAAATAGAAGCTCTGTTCACATCTGAGCACTGGGTATGCTGGCTGCGTCTCGGGGCTTAAACTGGAAGGCAATGGGACTGGGAAGGGAAAACAGCAGTAGGAAGGTGATCAAGGAGAACTAGCATAGCTGGTAGGTGAAATGTGTCAGAATCAGCCAATTACACATGGAACAGCCTAGCACACTGCTATAAGCTATGTAAACACCTTCCAGTCTGTTTTTCCCCACATACTCTACACCACCAGTGTACACAGATGGGGAAATGTTACCTGACAAAACTAACAAAATGTTATGGGCTGCTGTCACTCTCATATATCAATATGTGCAAGAGGCTGATGGTGGCGAGGATGTGAATGTTGATGACCAACCCACAGTGAAGAGAAAGAGAAGAGTGTACAGATGCAGGGTAACCTACCAGGGGCTACATGAGCTGGAGATAGTGGACCACTATAAGGTGGACAGGGACATTCTACAGGAAGTTGTTGAGCTGTGCCAGCCATGCCTCATACACAGAACCAACAGAGGTGAACCCATCCCAGTGGATACCAAGGTATGTGTAGGCTTAAGAATACTAGCCACAGGTACCTTCCAAAGGGCAACTGGGGATATCATGGGGATCTCACAGGCATCAGCATCCAGGGTGCTCCACTAGTTCCTGGATGCCATGTCAGCACATGCCGGTGAGCACATATATTTCCTCAACAGCCATGAGGTGTTGACCAGCAATATGCGTCTCTTCCACCAAATAGCAGAATACCCTGATGTAGTGGGTGCTATAGACTGCATGGACATACACATCAAAGCACAACCCAGTGAGTGGGGTAGGGTCTACATAAACTGCAAGGGCTTCCCCTCCATCAACTGCCAAGTTGTGTGTGATGCCCAGGGCATTATCTTGAATGTGGGTCCTGGCAGCCCTGGAAGCTATCACAACTCCCACAGCTGGCATATGACACAGCTGTACCAGTCATTTGCTAGTGGGGACATCCCATATAACCATCTAGTGGGGGATGCTGGCTACAGACTGGAGCCATGGCTGATGACACCCATCAGAAATGCACACACACCAGAACAAGAACTCCATAATGAGGCACACGCACAAACCAGAATCGTAATAGAGCATGCGTTTGGGATGCTCAAGTCATGGTTCGACTGCCAAGACATATCCGGTGGAGCTTTGCAGTACTCTCCAGCTACATGTACACAAATGTTCATAGTATGTGCCATGCTGCACAACATGATCCTGTGGAAACAGCTGAAGCAAAAACAGCACGGGGCAAGGCAGTACAGCCCCTCACCATTGCCAAGGCCATCACAGGAACAAAGGGACTTGGAGGAGGAACAACCTGAACCTGCCCATGTAGGCAGAAGGAGGCATGCTCAGTATACCCAGGCCTTGGCAAAGAGTCAATGCATAGCACATACACTGGCATGGTAGGGACCCAGGGAATGACACTTCTGTCTGACTCGCACATACAGTAAAAGGGATGCCAAACATGAAACTACCTGTGCTTTACCATGTATAGGGAGTTTACTATGTGCATCCGACATAGTCAGCCCTCCAGCACTGTCCTCAATACTGGCACTGCCACAAGTTAAGTCACTCTTCCTATCAATTGCTGAATGGAGTAGTATGTTCTGATAGTTGTATCTATGGTATGGATGTGAGCATGCAAGGAAATCGGGTGGCTGAATGGGATGGCAGCCAGGTAGTGGACACCTATATGGGCAGCATAAAACCCATAACAAATGCTGGTATCAACATACTAGGGAGTACTCAACAAGGTGACAAATCCCACTGCACTACATGTGGTGGCCCAAATGTGTGTCCATAGGACACACATATGCATGTTAGTGAGGCACACATACCCACCATCAGCCTCAACCAGCAGGACAGGTGTAGATGACCATAAAGAAAGGCTGGACTAAGGCCTCCAATTGATGGCAATGGTTAACAGCCCCCCTCTAGAACTACACAGACAGACTACAACAGGTCTGGCAGTTGTATGTTCTGAAGGGTAAGAAGTTTGAAACTGAAATGTAGGTCAATAAAACCTAAGATCTGTACTCTACTGATATGCCTCAAGTCTGCATGATAGGTCAGAATACAAAATGAATTGGAAGCCAATAGAGTACCTGAAATACCAGTACAGTCATAGCAAATGTTTAAAGTCATAAGGTGTGCCCCCCACACAATCCTATGTAAAAATACAGTAACATATGAGTGTGAGATGTAATAACAGTGGAACACAGATTAGCCGAGCTGGCCCAATCTACAGGATTTGTTGCATGTGTACAATATGCAGGGGTCTGTGTGTTTAGGTTGTTGTGTGTTCAATATTGTCTGGAAGTAGTCAGCATGTAGGTATGGAGGGTTTGTCTCGCTGGCCTATGGGCAGTACTGTGGATGACAGGGCCATGCTCCGACAACTACAGTGCCAACCACATTGCTACTCAGCAACACCCATGTCAGCTTTCATCCATACTCACTGTCCAGATGACAATATCTGTCACCGTTTGAAGGATGGACATGCCATGAATGTGGGCCCAGACATACACACAGTACACAGGTGGAAGTATCCTAGACAGAGTACATAAAATGTAACTGTCAACTGCACACAACTTTGGAATTGTACATACAGATTACCAGCACATTAGTTGTCTGTGCAGTATGGAATACTGATGTAGTCTGGCCAATCACTGTCAGACCACAAAAGGCACAGCTATGAAGTAATGAGAGACTGCCTATGCCCCTGCACAAGACAGCATAAGGGGAATTTCCATTGTATATCTGTGCATCAGCTGCAAGTAGCTTCCATATCACAGGTCATATCTTTGCTGTTGGGAATGAGTACAGTATGACCCCCACTTCTGTATGGGAATAGCCACAGAATGCAGCATGCTGAAGAGGTGTCCCATGCAGGTGTGTCCCTATCTGTAAGCAGCATCCTGCCAGCATCCAGACCAATGGATTAATATGGACAGGAACTACTGCCATTAACACCTTGCACACCTACCCTGTCACCCCAGGGGAATCCAGTGGATCACAGCCTGGGAATGTAGAAGTGACAGAATCTACTGGCCTGCTACAGATAGTTTGCATCACTACCAAATGGCCTACAGTCCTCTGTCAAATGACTGTGCCTCACCCATAGTGCCATTGTATGGCATCTCATGGAGTCCCAACTAACAACATAACACAGTCAACAGAACACAAATAAAAGGCCATGTTAACAAATCCCAGTAGCATGCCCACCATGTCCTACTGCATGAACTGTGGACCAACCCCTATATACTAGTGGTATGAAGGGCCAACTATTGGTATACTTCTCAGATATGTTAGGGAGAGGATAGAATAACAGAGTGGGGGGTATAGAATCATGGACGTCATGGAGTGTGTGAAGTCTGAAACTCTAATGTGTGCCCATACTACCCCCTGCCTGCAAACCCAGTAATGGGTGGCTACAAACCTGCTTGTAAACCACAATGTGATGGGGAAATGACCAGATATATGATCCCTGCCTCTGGGTGATCTGAGTGAATCTGTACAGCTGAGAGGTATGACCACAGCAGGATATGGCCATTCTGTTACGTCGATATATGTACAAGAAAGGGATCCTCAGCCACCATAGTACCAAGGTGCTGGACCATTTACACAGACCCATCAGTAAGTGTCTTCAGCTACCCTCCAGAATGACATGAGTGTGCAAGAATATGTACGCTGCAGACCACAATACTGGACACAGATTCATTTATTTTGTACTTCCCAGGAAATAACTGTGAGCAAATAAATATATCTGTTAGTAGTTGATGACATAATACATCACAGTGTAAAACAGTACATATGTCTAAATATTTTTGCTAACACTAACCATGTAACACAAGCAGCACAGACAGCAATAGTTACAGTATCTCACTATCTGTTGCCCATTGTGACCCTATATTGTCACCCTATCTACAGATATCCTGCAGAAACAGGTTGCTAGCTGTAGGTGTAGAACACCAAACCCTGGAATGGAGTACAATCCTACCTGGAATGGATTCACACACTCAATACAGAAGGTCATATTGGGCATGCTCCTACACTTAGAGAAATGAAGTCCATGTCTGACAACACAATGAGCTATACATATCTGTCAGTCGCAGATGTCTGTGCGCACACACCACATTGTACACCATTCATGCTTTGCACACACAATGGATAGGAATACTCACACATATCCAAAGTCAACACACTATAATATGTCAGACATACACACACACAGATGTGGGGAAGAGAGAGTCAGACAGTAACAGAGAGGTTTACATTATGAGGCCTGTCCCACTCACCACACATCCAATTGGCCGATATCACATGATGTGCTGATGTCAATCACTGTCAACATTTCTTTTGGTAGGCCTCAGCCCTATAGTGTCTGTGGTGCTTGTGATAACTGTGTAACACACTAATACAAATCAGTATTCATCTAGCATTTGTATACCCAGTCCTGTCAAATGTAAAGTTGTGTGTGACTGAGTGTGTGTGTGAGTGTGTGTGTGTGTGTGTGTGTGTGTGTGTGTGTGTGTGTGTGTGTGTGTGTGTGTGTGTGTGTGTGTTTCCAGAGGAATGATTTATGGCCCATTCACTTGCATTGCACTTCCCATTGCCCATGTTAGCACTCCTGCTGATGTCAGTCACCTTGAAATAACCCTTTGGCCAAGGGCCAATCCTATATGCTCTGTGACGCTTGTAATAACTGTGTAATGCTATAGTGTTGCATACTATCTAGGTACGAGTTCCAATCCCAGACGTGGCAACTGTGAAACTGTGTGGGTGTCTTTAATGATACCTGATTTTGTGAACATTCACACTTACTACTCTCCCCTTACCCCTCCTTTAGCACTGCTGCTGATGTTACTCACCTTCAAATGTACCTTGGCACAGCTCTCCAACATATAATCACCATGGTGTGTGTCATAAATGTGGAACAATGTAATAAAAATAGCTACATAGGTATGGGTTTGAATCTCATTCTGGGCAAGTGTTTGTGTGTGTGCATATGTATATGTCCATACCTCAAAGACTGTGCCCCCATTTTCATCCAGTACACATCTCAGTGCCTGACATTAGCAGTCCTGCAGATATCATCCACCTTAGAAGTACCTGTTGCCAACCCTAAACCATGTAAGGTCAGTGGTGCATTTGGTAAATGCATAACATAATGGTCTGAAAAGATTGTTAGATAGAGGTTTGACCCTCACCCCTGTCAAATATAAATGTGTGTGTAGGGTAAAATTATTTTTGGGATCTCTCTACATCACCCAATGCCAGTATTTACAAGGGCTGGTGATGTTCCTCACCTTAGAAGTATCTGGGGACAGCATCCATCCTAAAGCTGTATGGCGCGTGCAATAAATGTGGTACAATGTTGTAGCAATACATAGCTAGGTAGTACTGGCAAGTGTGTGTGTGTGTGCGATCAGTATCCTGTGTTGGGGTTGCTTTGATTGTGTAGTAACAGGATCCATTGTGGGGTGTGTTTTGCTAAATTATTATGTTGAGGACCTAGTATATGTCACACGGTCCACACTGTCCACATTACAAGACTATCAGATGTGCTGTGTGGGGGTTTCTTTGATTGTGTAATAACAGGATCCATTGTGTGTGGGTTTTGCTAAATTATTATGTTGAGGACCTAGTATATGTCACACTGCCCACATTACAAGCCCATCAGATGTCAAACACCAGAGAGGTTGGTGTAGACAATCCACAGCCCTACATGTGACAGTATGGATTGGCGAACAATATAGCCAACCCTTCTATTACTCAGAAAACACTCTCGACCTATGTATCATACACAAACACACTTGGCTAGGCAACAACCACTATATTGGTAGTTCCCTGGATATTGCCTCCCAGATAGTAACCACTGTGTGATAGCAGTGGACTGCATGCCTAACAGTGCCACTGACATCAGAAAGTAATTTGATATGTTATATCCCCTGACTGAGTGTGTGTTATCCAGCAAGTAAAAGGACATGGCACTCTGTTCCATCCCCTCAGTAGCCAAATAAATTTATATAGTGGCCCTTTTGCCATGTTCCCCACTGGATGCCTGCAACAACTGTAGAGTCTGCAAACATACTCCACAAAGGGAATACCATGCCTTATAAACATGCCCTGTATGGACAGATGCCACTAACTCCACTGAATTCCTGTATCATGTTGTCAATGTAGGTGCAATCACGACCTCAGTTACATAGCCAGGTTTTACCAAATGAGGTCAGGAATGCTACATCAGAAGATAACAAACTGTCCACACAACATACCCAGAGACCTCAAGTACACTTCCACATGTCAAAGAGCACGCATGTGGGACATGTGCACAACCCAGATACTGTCCATGTTATGGAATATAGATCACATACATGGGAAGCAGTGCACATCACTAGCCACCCACAATAGAAACCCAGATGAGTGGATGGTGAATACAATACCCACCCTGGGGACCACTCCAGGGTCTACACCTCTGAGCCACACTGGGGACTGTTGTCATATGGCCTGATGCCAAGGTATTCCCTTGGCCTAGCCTTGTAGACCCTTCAGGCCCATTCACCTACTACACACCTGTGAAGCAATGAACCTATGGATCTCTGTACTGGCATGTGTGCATGTGTGTGTGTGTGTGTGTGTGTGTGTGTGTGTGTGTGTGTGTGTGTGTGTGTGTGTGTGTGTGTGTGGACATGAATGATTTTGAGGCCATTCATACTCACTACATCTCCCATTGCCATACTTTAGCATGTCTGCTGATGTCAGTCACCTTGAAATAACCCCTTGGTCACATTTCAGTCTTATAAGACCTGTGGCACATGCGATAACTGCATAATACTGTAGTGTAGCAATCTAGTTAGGTAGGAGTTCTAATCCTGGTTCTGGCGACTGTAATAATGTGTGTGTGCCTTTGTTGACATCTGCTTTTGTGGACATTCACATTTACTACAATTCCTTACCCCTCCATTAGCACTGCTGCTGTTGTCACTCACCTTCAAAGATACCTTTGGCCAGCTTTTCAACATGTAAGCTCTGTGGCGTGTGTGATAACTGCGTAACACTGTGATAGCAATACATAACCAAGTAGGGGTTTGGAACTCAGTACTGGTAAGTGTGTTTGTGTGTTTGTCATCAGTATTCTGTGTGGGTGTTGGGGTGTTTGTGTAATAACATGATCCATTGCAGTGTGGAGTTTGCTAAATTATTATATTGAGGACCTATATGTCCCAATGTTCACATGACAAGGACAACAGTTTTCAAACACTGTAGAGGTTGTTGGAGACAATCCACAACCATAAATTTCTAATGCCATGTGCAATTGCTATGTGACAGTATGGATTAGTAAACAATATAGGCAACCGTTATAATACCCAGATACCACTCTCCACCCATGGATCATACACAAACACGCTTGACTCTTTCTCTTTTCCTTTCTTCCTTTCTTCCTTTCTTACTTTCTCTCTCTCTCTCTGTCTCTTTCTCTGTCTCTCTCTCTCTCTCTGGTAGATGTGGAAAAATCCATCTGTTTTGGATAGGCAGCAGCTTGAATTTTGTAGGTAATGCTCATGATCAGCTGGTGGCCTGTACACAAATTGGAGCCCCAGCTAATTGCCTGTGGAACAGCTGTGGTATCATTCCTATAGCCAATTGCATGGAAACACATTCCTAAAACTAAGCACTTCATGTGGGTGTTAGCCCTTTTCCTTCACTGTGAGCAGGACTTCATGTGGGTGTCTGACAAACAGCATTACAGAGGGTAGTTAGAAATACCTCTTACTACAAACATTGGGGAGACAGGCCAACAAACAGGAGTGGGATATTCCAGACATGCGGACAGAATGTAAGTATTGCTGTTCTACATTTGAAGTAATGTTGGTTTAAAAGGGTATGTGTGGATATGGCTGTTCTGCATGATTTAAAGTCTGGCATGACAGCGTTATGTGGTTGAGGAAACTCTCACCCGTAGGGCTATCTGCAGACTGGCCAGAATTTGGAGTCTTAGATGTGGTGTGTTACTCATACAGTTTCTGTCTTTATAAATGCCGTAGCATACCCTGCTGATTGCAGTCAGTAAATGGTGACATCCATGTGTGTTACTAACTTCATATCCCTCAGAAGAGATATGTCACAACAAACCCTGTTACACCAGCAATTTTCTTAGTTTATCACAGCAATATGTCAATATTGGCCCTGTGTTTGTGCCTCTGTCTCCCAAGTCTGTCACCCTTTGTCCATATGTCATGCAGTAAGAGGTGCATATGTCCAGTATATCATTATTAGCTGATATCATTCCTGATAACAAGCCAGTGATATATCAGTCTGCCAGACATGTCATGTATAGGAAGCCTTATATCCGAGGACAAAACATGGACATTCTGTTATAGTCTGTACAGTAGTGAGGTCTGTGTACTTATGGTGATTTTTGATAGAGTGTCAGTATTGTGTAACAGTGTATTGTAAATATGTTAATTGGCCTGTGTACAGACTGTGGTAGACGTCAGTGTTCTTGGTCCTGTTTTATCTGACATTGCATGCTGCTCCAATTTCTGGTACCCTATTAGCGTATATGTTTGTAGGTCCAGACTGAGACATGTCCCATACCACAGTCAGGCATCAGACTACACTGTAAATTGGGCCAGTATATGTAGGGTTAGTGTGTGAGTGGAAAATGTGAGTATGGTGTTGTTCACACAGTCCATATACTGTATTATTAATTAGGCTTACCATAATGTGACTGTGACTGTGTTGAGATTGGTCGTGGGTATGCATTTTCACACTGTCTGTTACTCCATGCTGTTACATGCCTGTAGTGCCAGCTATATTTGCAATTACATGTGTATTCCCCCATAGGAAACCTGTGTTAGTGTTGTGGCAGTCTGCCTGTAGTTACACAGTGCTTGGTGACATGCCTAGCAGCTCAGTGTATTTACCTAGTGTAATTTTGTGTCCAGATATCTGTCAGATGTACTGTTGCCTGACCACCATACATGCTGTGTATTTCTGAAAAGCAGTAGGATGCTGTGAAGATGTATGTCACTAACTAGTGAGAAGTATGTGTACCTGGGACCTCTGCTCCTCCATTAATATGTGTTAGTACAGACAGGAGGGTGTGAATACATCAACTGTGTGAGCTTATCTACTCCAGTATTTGTGATATATCTCCATTTTCATGGCTGTAAACATCCCCTTTGTCAGGCTTGGTGCACACATCTTGTACTAAGGAGTTCTGTGTATTCCTCTGGACTGACCAGATTGTTTCAGACTCTCCATGTTAATTGATCAAATTTCTGCTGTATTCCACAGGATCATTATTGTGATTTGTGTTGTACTTCACTATGATGGTTTTATGATGGCATACATGTCATTTTCAGAAGAGCCTTCCTATACAACATGTCTGTTGACACAACCCCTGTTACTGTAGCAACATTCTAAATTTATAACTGCAATACTTACATTATATTCCCTTGCACTAAGAGGTTGTGAGTTATGTTGCTGAGGTATAACTCCACTACATGTTATGGGCATGTTTTTTATATATATATATATTTATATATATATATATATATATATATATATATATATATATATATATGTGTGTGTGTGTGTGTGTGTGTGTGTGTGTGTGTGTGTGTGTGTGTGTGTACATGTATACATATATCCACATATATGTGTGTATATATATATATATATATATATATATATATATATATATTTTTTGTGGGCTTTATTTATATATATATATATATATATATATATATATATATATATATATATATATATATATATATGTATATATATATATACATATATATATATATATATATATATATATATATATATATATATAGCCATATCCTTATGTGTAAACATGAGTGTTGTATATACCTTTTCAGCTGTATCCCACCATATTTATCTGATATGTGTATATTTAGATATACAAACATGACTGATTCAACACTATTTTCACTAACAAGCAGTAAACAATTGTAGTAGTCAAAGCAGTTGTTCACTGCTATTCAGTACGTGTACTGAATTATATATTTGAAAAAGTAACAGACTCTTTTACAGCTCAGATGGCTCACTGCTTAAGGGCTGTGACTGTAGTCTAGAGGGTCTTTGGTTCAAGGGCAGTTTATTTTGCTGCTAGGCAGAACAAGACTGTTGGATACAATGTGGGTTAAGGCAGTTTTGAGCAGCTTTAAGTGGGCTTGTGCAGGTTTGTGTGAAGCTAAGTGGTGCTAATGTATGGTTAAACAAAAACATGCTTACACCATGTAGGCTTCGCTTACAAATGTGCAAATCTGCTTAGCATTTACATTTAAGCAATGCTTACACCTGCTAAGCGTAGCTCAGCCCTGGTAACCAGTGATCACATTCCAGTCTGATAAAATAGCAGGGTAATGGCATCTTTAATAAGTGTATTTAATTCCATGTACATAACATGCTTCTATATGCTGTCATTACAGTAGCAAGGGGTGTGAGTATATGGTATGGGACACCTGAGTATACATGGCTAGTACCACAATCTTTTCTCTTTGTATGTGTTTCATACATGGGTAGTATCCCAGGTTATATGCAGTCACACTTGCATGTATTGGATCATTACGTTACTACTTTTAACAGTACTTTTCCAAGTAAGAGTAGATTGCAGATTGTAGTACTGGAACCATACACCCCCTGCATGCAAAGCTGGACTCTGAGTACTGACTATCGTGTTCTTGGTGTATGAGCTGTATGATTTTAAGTATCTCCTACTGCATATTGATCTGATATGTTGATATTAACTGTAAACTACTATGCGTTTAGAACATGTCATTGAGGAATGATGTGTAGTAATGGCATACCTATCAGTGTCAGACGTCTGTCTGTCAAAACATTCATCCTAATGCATAATCTGTTGGCTAGCTAATTTTTGTCTGTCCTTTGTACAGATATGTAGATGTCAGGTATCCATCTTGGCTACTTACAGGCAATCTCTGATTTACTGACATTGACATGTCTGCCCAGCTGTGTTATGAATGGCACAGCTAGAAAACCCCACCCTGTATGCACCACATGCCATGGACACCTCAACCAGACTACCACAGTCAACAGAACATGCTTGGGTACAGGTCTCTAACCCTGACACTGGCCATGTTATGTAATGTATGTTGCATACATGTTAATTGGAGCATCTCACTGGTGCTCTGCAAGAGAAAACCAGATGATTGGATGGTGAAATTAACTGTCACCCCGGGGATCACTCGAGTGGCATCAGTTGATGGCCTGCTGACAAATGTCAGGTGGCATGATACCAGTGTACCCACATGCCCTACTCTTCTCATCTCTCCATGGACATTAGCCTGGTACACACCTAGGAACACCTGTATCTATGGACCTCAGTACTGACAAATGTGTCAGTGTGCATTACTGAGAATAACAGTGTCTGTGTGTTTGTAAACCTGTAGTTGAAAATTCTCTGATGGCCTTCTCACCCACTACACCTCCCATTGCTATACTTAGGAATGTCTGCTGCTATGATTGGCATTAAATGTACCTTGTTACACTCTTTACCCTATGGGCTATTTGGAGCTTGCAGTATCAGCATAACACTGTTCTAAAAATGGGTAGATAGGCATGTGTTACCCTCTGAGTCCTGGCAAATGTGAGTATGTGTGTGTGTGTGTGTGTGTGTGTGTGTGTGTGTGTGTGTGTGTGTGTGTGTGTGTGTGTGTGTGTGTGTGTGTGTGTGTGTGTGTGTTTCCAGAGGAATGATTTATGGCCCATTCACTTGCATTGCACTTCCCATTGCCCATGTTAGCACTCCTGCTGATGTCAGTCACCTTGAAATAACCCTTTGGCCAAGGGCCAATCCTATATGCTCTGTGACGCTTGTAATAACTGTGTAATGCTATAGTGTTGCATACTATCTAGGTACGAGTTCCAATCCCAGACATGGCAACTGTGAAACTGTGTGGGTGTCTTTAATGATACCTGATTTTGTGAACATTCACACTTACTACTCTCCCCTTACCCCTCCTTTAGCACTGCTGCTGATGTTACTCACCTTCAAATGTACCTTGGCACAGCTCTCCAACATATAATCACCATGGTGTGTGTCATAAATGTGGAACAATGTAATAAAAATAGCTACATAGGTATGGGTTTGAATCTCATTCTGGGCAAGTGTTTGTGTGTGTGCATATGTATATGTCCATACCTCAAAGACTGTGCCCCCATTTTCATCCAGTACACATCTCAGTGCCTGACATTAGCAGTCCTGCAGATATCATCCACCTTAGAAGTACCTGTTGCCAACCCTAAACCATGTAAGGTCAGTGGTGCATTTGGTAAATGCATAACATAATGGTCTGAAAAGATTGTTAGATAGAGGTTTGACCCTCACCCCTGTCAAATATAAATGTGTGTGTAGGGTAAAATTATTTTTGGGATCTCTCTACATCACCCAATGCCAGTATTTACAAGGGCTGGTGATGTTCCTCACCTTAGAAGTATCTGGGGACAGCATCCATCCTAAAGCTGTATGGCGCGTGCAATAAATGTGGTACAATGTTGTAGCAATACATAGCTAGGTAGTACTGGCAAGTGTGTGTGTGTGTGCGATCAGTATCCTGTGTTGGGGTTGCTTTGATTGTGTAGTAACAGGATCCATTGTGGGGTGTGTTTTGCTAAATTATTATGTTGAGGACCTAGTATATGTCACACGGTCCACACTGTCCACATTACAAGACTATCAGATGTGCTGTGTGGGGGTTTCTTTGATTGTGTAATAACAGGATCCATTGTGTGTGGGTTTTGCTAAATTATTATGTTGAGGACCTAGTATATGTCACACTGCCCACATTACAAGCCCATCAGATGTCAAACACCAGAGAGGTTGGTGTAGACAATCCACAGCCCTACATGTGACAGTATGGATTGGCGAACAATATAGCCAACCCTTCTATTACTCAGAAAACACTCTCGACCTATGTATCATACACAAACACACTTGGCTAGGCAACAACCACTATATTGGTAGTTCCCTGGATATTGCCTCCCAGATAGTAACCACTGTGTGATAGCAGTGGACTGCATGCCTAACAGTGCCACTGACATCAGAAAGTACTTTGATATGTTACATCCCCTGACTGAGTGTGTGTTATCCAGCAAGTAAAAGGACATGGCACTCTGTTCCATCCCCTCAGTAGCCAAATAAATTTATATAGTGGCCCTTTTGCCATGTTCCCCACTGGATGCCTGCAACAACTGTAGAGTCTGCAAACATACTCCACAAAGGGAATACCATGCCTTATAAACATGCCCTGTATGGACAGATGCCACTAACTCCACTGAATTCCTGTATCATGTTGTCAATGTAGGTGCAATCACGACCTCAGTTACATAGCCAGGTTTTACCAAATGAGGTCAGGAATGCTACATCAGAAGATAACAAACTGTCCACACAACATACCCAGAGACCTCAAGTACACTTCCACATGTCAAAGAGCACGCATGTGGGACATGTGCACAACCCAGATACTGTCCATGTTATGGAATATAGATCACATACATGGGAAGCAGTGCACATCACTAGCCACCCACAATAGAAACCCAGATGAGTGGATGGTGAATACAATACCCACCCTGGGGACCACTCCAGGGTCTACACCTCTGAGCCACACTGGGGACTGTTGTCATATGGCCTGATGCCAAGGTATTCCCTTGGCCTAGCCTTGTAGACCCTTCAGGCCCATTCACCTACTACACACCTGTGAAGCAATGAACCTATGGATCTCTGTACTGGCATGTGTGCGTGTGTGTGTGTGTGTGTGTGTGTGTGTGTGTGTGTGTGTGTGGACATGAATGATTTTGAGGCCATTCATACTCACTACATCTCCCATTGCCATACTTTAGCATGTCTGCTGATGTCAGTCACCTTGAAATAACCCCTTGGTCACATTTCAGTCTTATAAGACATGTGGCACATGTGATAACTGCATAATACTGTAGTGTAGCAATCTAGTTAGGTAGGAGTTCTAATCCTGGTTCTGGCGACTGTAATAATGTGTGTGTGCCTTTGTTGACATCTGCTTTTGTGGACATTCACATTTACTACAATTCCTTACCCCTCCATTAGCACTGCTGCTGTTGTCACTCACCTTCAAAGATACCTTTGGCCAGCTTTTCAACATGTAAGCTCTGTGGCGTGTGTGATAACTGCGTAACACTGTGATAGCAATACATAACCAAGTAGGGGTTTGGAACTCAGTACTGGTAAGTGTGTTTGTGTGTTTGTCATCAGTATTCTGTGTGGGTGTTGGGGTGTTTGTGTAATAACATGATCCATTGCAGTGTGGAGTTTGCTAAATTATTATATTGAGGACCTATATGTCCCAATGTTCACATGACAAGGACAACAGTTTTCAAACACTGTAGAGGTTGTTGGAGACAATCCACAACCATAAATTT
>NC_056739.1:1573083031-1573163031 GCF_019279795.1 Protopterus annectens | reverse complement strand
GTAAACATGAGTGTTGTATATACCTTTTCAGCTGTATCCCACCATATTTATCTGATATGTGTATATTTAGATATACAAACATGACTGATTCAACACTATTTTCACTAACAAGCAGTAAACAATTGTAGTAGTCAAAGCAGTTGTTCACTGCTATTCAGTACGTGTACTGAATTATATATTTGAAAAAGTAACAGACTCTTTTACAGCTCAGATGGCTCACTGCTTAAGGGCTGTGACTGTAGTCTAGAGGGTCTTTGGTTCAAGGGCAGTTTATTTTGCTGCTAGGCAGAACAAGACTGTTGGATACAATGTGGGTTAAGGCAGTTTTGAGCAGCTTTAAGTGGGCTTGTGCAGGTTTGTGTGAAGCTAAGTGGTGCTAATGTATGGTTAAACAAAAACATGCTTACACCATGTAGGCTTTGCTTACAAATGTGCAAATCTGCTTAGCATTTACATTTAAGCAATGCTTACACCTGCTAAGCGTAGCTCAGCCCTGGTAACCAGTGATCACATTCCAGTCTGATAAAATAACAGGGTAATGGCATCTTTAATAAGTGTATTTAATTCCATGTACATAACATGCTTCTATATGCTGTCATTACAGTAGCAAGGGGTGTGAGTATATGGTATGGGACACCTGAGTATACATGGCTAGTACCACAATCTTTTCTCTTTGTATGTGTTTCATACATGGGTAGTATCCCAGGTTATATGCAGTCACACTTGCATGTATTGGATCATTACGTTACTACTTTTAACAGTACTTTTCCAAGTAAGAGTAGATTGCAGATTGTAGTACTGGAACCATACACCCCCTGCATGCAAAGCTGGACTCTGAGTACTGACTATCGTGTTCTTGGTGTATGAGCTGTATGATTTTAAGTATCTCCTACTGCATATTGATCTGATATGTTGATATTAACTGTAAACTACTATGCGTTTAGAACATGTCATTGAGGAATGATGTGTAGTAATGGCATACCTATCAGTGTCAGACGTCTGTCTGTCAAAACATTCATCCTAATGCATAATCTGTTGGCTAGCTAATTTTTGTCTGTCCTTTGTACAGATATGTAGATGTCAGGTATCCATCTTGGCTACTTACAGGCAATCTCTGATTTACTGACATTGACATGTCTGCCCAGCTGTGTTATGAATGGCACAGCTAGAAAACCCCACCCTGTATGCACCACATGCCATGGACACCTCAACCAGACTACCACAGTCAACAGAACATGCTTGGGTACAGGTCTCTAACCCTGACACTGGCCATGTTATGTAATGTATGTTGCATACATGTTAATTGGAGCATCTCACTGGTGCTCTGCAAGAGAAAACCAGATGATTGGATGGTGAAATTAACTGTCACCCCGGGGATCACTCGAGTGGCATCAGTTGATGGCCTGCTGACAAATGTCAGGTGGCATGATACCAGTGTACCCACATGCCCTACTCTTCTCATCTCTCCATGGACATTAGCCTGGTACACACCTAGGAACACCTGTATCTATGGACCTCAGTACTGACAAATGTGTCAGTGTGCATTACTGAGAATAACAGTGTCTGTGTGTTTGTAAACCTGTAGTTGAAAATTCTCTGATGGCCTACTCACCCACTACACCTCCCATTGCTATACTTAGGAATGTCTGCTGCTATGATTGGCATTAAATGTACCTTGTTACACTCTTTACCCTATGGGCTATTTGGAGCTTGCAGTATCAGCATAACACTGTTCTAAAAATGGGTAGATAGGCATGTGTTACCCTCTGAGTCCTGGCAAATGTGAGTATGTGTGTGTGTGTGTGTGTGTGTGTGTGTGTGTGTGTGTGTGTGTGTGTGTGCAATTGTGTGTGAGTGTGCATATTTGTAGGAGACAGCATTCTGAGGCCACATTCTCCAAATACAATAAACCTTGCCATACATTATAATTGATGGTGATGTTACTGACACTAGGAGAGCTATGACAAACCCTCACCCTACTATCCATGTGGCATGTGCACTAAATGCATATCCCTGTAGTAGTACTGATTAGCTAGACAAGGGTTTGTAATGTAGTCCTGGTCAATGTGTAATTGTGGGTATGTCAGAGCATTATCATGGTTTTCAGTGAGTACAATATCCAATGTGGGGTGTGGGTGCTGGGTATACTGTCTTTACACCATGGTACTCCCAGTACATGTCCCAAGGTCCACTGTATGAGGACCGCTGTCACCATCAACCATACAGGTAACTGATTACACTATCCAACCCAAAGATGCATGTGCTGTGTGCAAAAACTCTGTAACAGTATGGACTCACTGAGAAGGTAGTTAGCACTACTAAACCCTGGTCTGTCAAATGTGTCTATGACTGTATGTGTTTTCCAATGTATATATGACAGTATGTCATACTGTGTATTGTTCAATAACACCCAGTACATCCCCCATTACCATACTGTACAAGGCCTGGTGATGTTCTTTACTTAACAGGAAACTCAGGACACACCTCACCCTAAAAGCTCTGTGGTGTGTGCAATTAAGGCCAAACAAATTAGTAGCAATAAGTACCGAGGTAGGGGTTCTACTCTCAGTGTTGCCAAGTAAGTGTGTGTGTATGTGAAGGGATCTATATCAATTTGCAGAAAATATATGCCCCAGGCGATCATTTGTCAGAGAACTAACTGGCAAAAGGTAACATTTCAAAGCAATCATCTTGTGGAAATACATTTCATCAAAGCTAGTAGTGGATGTATAAATGCCTTCTTCCCCACTGTACAGCTGTACAGCAATACTGGAGTTGGTATATATATATATATATATATATGTATATATATATATATATATATATATATATATATATATATATATATATATATATATATATGCATGTATATATATATATATATATATATATATATATATATATATATATGTATATACACACACATGGTGTAGTTGTTGTGGGCACAGCAACCCACATTGGGGTTATTGTTGTGCATATCCCCCTGCTTAGTGTGCTGTTATATTGTACTGTTTATGTTAACTGATTAAGAAGTTGTTAATCACATTATGTGTGGTTCTATGCCACCCCACACCCTCTAAAGTGGGGTTCTGTGCCACCCACACCAGCACACCTATGTTTACAAATTCCAGAATTGTACTACACTGGGGAAGAGGACATATACACTGCCAGTACCACTGTCAATGACATTAAATTGGCGGACTGATTATTTACTGATGTGATGTTTTGGCAAATTGGTCTTGGTGGAATTACATAGGCCAAAATGAGTTCACCTCAAAATGAAGTACAGCCATGTGAACAGTATTCTCTGTGTATTGGATCAACACCAAAGCCTCTGTGTGTCTGCGTTATTCATAAACATGTGGTGTGTACCACCCAGTACACTTACCATTGTCCACTGTAGAAGAGCTGCTTACGTCAGCCACCATGCACTCACCTGTATACACCCCTCAGACCTATCAGCCATGTAGCACATGCAGTAACTGTTATGCAGACCGCTTACTTGTATTCAGCTGTACCCGGGATATGAACAATGTGTCACTGCAGTGCCACACCCCTGGTAGGAAAGGACAACAGGCCAACATCCTATTGACACATAGACACCTAGAACACAAACTGTATACATTATGGAGACCGGAATCAGTCAGTGTTAATAACAGCTATAATGCATCATGGCTGGACAGCTACACACTCTGATGTGTAAGCATTAATCATTTCAGCTGAAAACACATTAAACAGTATTACATGGCTAAACCATAGTACATTCACCCTGTGCATCAGAACCATATTAGCATGTCCCTGCATTGATGGTATAATTGACAGGGATGTGGCACAGGTATCATCATATGCACAGGGTGTGTTGTGGGTTTACCAGAGGCCTGGGCTGAGCCATTTGGTTGACATCATGTGTGTGGGTTAGGGGGATCTTTATTAAATGGGCTGTGCAGACGTGGTGTGTGTAGGTATGGAGGTGCCCTAAGTGTGTTGGTGATGTGTGTGTGTATGTATGCGCACATTTCTGCCATATGGCTGCCCTATATAGGAGTTTCTTGGACAGCTGCAGACTGTACATGGCAGGGTGTACAGTTCACAGTGTACTGTCATGGGTACGGGAACTGTGCCTGCCAGGGATTCCACCGGCACTACCAGGCAGAGGCCCAGATAAGGTACTCTCCCCGATGATGACACTTGTCCGCTGGATCCGCGTTCTTCATGCTGGTACTGCCACTATGCGAGCGGCTGTGAGTTGAATGTCCATGTTGACCTCCACCTGTTGGTGTTGCTGACCTACATTACATGGCCAATGCCCTACTCCCACCACATGCCCTACCACAGACACCGCACCGTAAAGGATTCCCACCATCTCACCCAACCGTCTATCCATGACCTCTGGGAAATAACGGTGGGCACCTGCAAGGTCATGGATGTTGTCATGTACAGCAGGAAGAGCAGCCCTCTGGAGCCTCAGACTATCTCTGGTGTAACATTCCATATGTGCCTGTGCCTCCATGATAGCCCAAAACATGCGTCTGGTGACACCTGCTGTGGCACTTCTGCCAGGGGCACGATGGCCAGCAGCCCTCCAATGAGCACCCCTGTACATCTGCCTGTGTGGTACCTCACCAGTCATCTGGCTATGGCTGCTGTGTACAGACACATGCCATAGTCACCACACTTTCCTGTCCCATGCCACCACCCACCAACTGTCCCTCATCTATGGCCACTGGCGATGAGGTATGTATTAGCATTGTGACTGTGTGTGGGGATGGGGTGGATAAAAGTGGGATGTCAACCAACGACACAGATTCAGCCCCTGGCAGCCCTGCCTTTGCCTCACTATGCCTTTCATCATTGTCAGAGTCTGTATGGACACTAACATCAGTTTGCCTGCAGGAGGGACCCTGACCCACCTCACCACCTGTGAGGGACAGACAAGAAATGTAAATTAAGATCTGTACATTATGGTTTACTTCTACACACCCACACACACATACACACACACACACACACACACACACACACACACACACACACACACTTACTGGTGAGGTGGTACAAAAACATTACACAGACCTCTCATTACTCAATAGTCAACATGCATGACATATGGCACTCAACTGCATGCACTGCAGCCATACTCAATCCTTGTTGCCAACATTATACATCTCATGATGCATGAGTTGTACTATTAGGTGATGCCCCCTCACCTGGAACACACTGCACCCATGAACATAGTATTGCTGTGCATCTGTACAGCACACTGGTATGTACTGTGCACCATACCTCATAAGTGTACACATTATTGCTGAATGTGTATATGTGTGGCAATTATGTTTGTTCTGTTGCTCACAGCCCCTATGTGTTTGTCTGACACATACCTGGGATGATATGAGGACTGATGTCAATAATTAATGCCTGTCCTTTGATTTGCAGATCTCATCATCAGCAGTACATGCATGTGCAATTAATTCCAGTTACACTGACAACCTTCAAAGCTTAATGTGGATATGAGGAGTGGACATACCCTTGTTGACATGCCAGCCTCTTCTATGATATGCAATGGGGCCACAATACTGCATTTATTAAAATTACACACACCTGATATATGACATATGACCTGTGCAATCCAATGCAGTATCAAACAAATGTGTTAGTCATGCAGGTGCTGAATAAGATACATACAATATGTGGTTTGCATAAGTGTGTACACCCTTAACACAATGGTTTGTTGAAGCACATGTTAAGTGAACTACAGCAGTCACTATTCCTGGAAGGGGTATACTAGCATGGCACATCTTCACTTGCCATTATTTGGTCACTCTGCCCTACAAATGTCCCCCAACTCTGCCAGATTGCAAGTTCAGCTCATGTGCACAACCCTTGGAGGTCACACAGTGGCTTCACTATTCCTGTAGAGTCAGGGTTATGTCTGGCACATTTCATAACCTTCACTGTGTTCAGATAGAGCCATTCGTAGCAAGCTTTGGATGTATGCTTCAGTTCACTTTTGTGTTTCAGGCTGACACCCCTCCCCATCCTCAGCCTTATTGCAAATGCTTGACAACTATGGGTCACACATGAGTGTTATTTTGCAGTGTTCCAAATTCCACACCCTATGTGTACCAGCCTAGTTCCAGCTAATGAACAGCAAACCTAAAGGTGTACACTGGCACCAGCAAGCTAAATATTGGAGATGGTGGCCCTGAGGTGGAGTGAGGTGTTGCTAGTTCACCGTAGGTATCTTTATGAATACTGTCTATAGGTTTGAGCCTTGGTCTCATGACACCATTACACATTGCAACACATGCCTTTGGGAGACTTGATGTAATACGTATGCTACCTGTAGAGACCCCTGGATGAAGTATCATGTGGGGCAGCTCTTACGTCTAGCCATAGGCCACACTTATGCAGAATCCAGACAATTGTCGACACAGGTACTGTACAGGCAGTACTTGCTAGACATCCCTGCAATTCCCTCAGTGTTGCTGCATGTTTCTGGGCAGCCTCCATGACCAGTTTGCAACATGTTTTGTCATCTTTCTTGGATGGGCATCTGTTTATTTTCTACATCAATATTGTCCTATACTTCATACACACATACATGACTGTCTGCACTGTTTGTCATGGTATATGAAATGGTGAGGTAAGACTACATTTCCCACTCCTGAGTGCTACCTTTTGGATACAGGATCCATTTCATGGTTTTTAAGATGTGTGCAAGCCATGGCTGCCTCTGTTGCAGGTGAGTGGGCAGATGTTATGGACATACTTCTTGGACAGCAGACCATGACTTGGTGTGACATTGAGGCCCTGTACTTGATGGAAGGTGTGTACTCAAGAAGAGTGAATGCTTTCAGTACATCACAAGCTGCTTCCACAATATGTTATTTGGAGTGTGTACTACATGTTTCCAGTGTTTGTTAAGGTATGTATTCCCCATATTTGTTGTCCTAACATAGGATTCCATATTACACAATCATTGCTCATGTTAGGATCACCTTAAAGGTTGTAAAAGGTGTGGAATGTGGTATTGTGATTTGCCGTTGTTTATATCAGGAACAGTGGCCATTGTAATAGTGGTGTATACACTGTTGTAGCCACTGTATAAGGGTAATGTTTCAGAAATCTCCCTACTGTAGGCCATTTGTCCCACCATTATGTTCATCTCTGTCCACACATCTTGCACTGGCAGGTTGGAAGGTATACTGCAGGACTCTTACATACCCTTCAGATATGCCACCATGGTGACCACTGTGATGCAGTGCAATTAATACCAACAATAACTGAACATGTACTGCATGCACTATAGCTAGGTATGTTAAATGTTTGCATGGCAAATAGCATGGCCATAACATGGCTGGTGTATTGGAAAACCTGAACAAAACAACTCCATATTCACCAGCTGCAGGCTGCTGCCCCAGTTGTATACCAGAGGGACCTAAATAGTTGTGAGAGAGAAGTAATGTCAGTAGCCACACCTGTGGAATTGGTACAGGGTGGGAGCAGCATTTCATCATATCGACAGTACAAACCCACAATACTAGAGATTATGCACATCTGTTCATTACTGCACTGCAGCAACATACTATATTATCTGACATATGCATGTAGATACTTTATAGATGAAAATGGATAAGCAACAGTGGTCTAGTAATGTTCCCTGGGGCTTTACCTGCATGCTCCTCATCCATTGTGTGGGTGGCACCCCCCTCCACAATGCTATCTTCAGCCTGATGGCTTGGCTGGCAGGCGGGTTCCCCAAGGCTGGTGAGGAGCTCCTAAGCATGTGTCAGTGGGGGCTGGATGGCATGACCCACACCTGTGGCTAGCTGGTCCCTCCTAACTGCAACAGCATGCTGATGGGCATGGCGGATCAGGTCTGTGCATCGATGCCACACCTGGTCATAATTTTGGTCATGCAGGCTGACATGATTTTCCCTGTGGATGAGCTTGCTCCACAGGGTGGTCCTCTACTGCAGATCTTGGGCCCTGCAGCTGAAGAGGATGGCATGATGCATGATGACGTACTGGATGATTGCATCATTTTCCAGGTTTGTGAATGCAGGCAGATGTTCCTGGGACATTGTACCTGGAAGATATAAACAGGAAAGAATATCACAGGACCTCATACAGTTGTCCACATGCACATCAACAGTGGATATTACTTGCAAATAATCCAGACTATACCATAACACTGTAAGCTATCATGGCTTTGACATCTTACATTACACTCCTGGCCCTGACTTGTCCAGTTCCCCCAAAATTGGACACTTAATGGCATAATCCACTATTCACCATTCATGTCTGTATAGAGGGATGACAGTGGCCATCTTCCATTTGGATGGTGTGTGGGTGGTGGCATGTGTGTGTTTGAGTGTAGTGTGTGATGGAACTGTGAGCACATGTCTGTGTTCATGTAGGAGGCAAATTGTGATGTTCTCATGGCCCATGGAGACTTGCTGTTGGTGCCATCAGTTGGCATTATGTCCATGCTCACCATTGCTGCAGGGAGGAGTGTGAGTGATGTGCATATCCCCTTGTACCAATGTTGTGGACAGGGCTCCACTGTTCCAATCTATCCTGTCTGATACAGGTTGCCTGTCCATGGCATGTGTGTATGAGGTGTGCTTTACCCCCAGTAGAGGTTGACTTGTGTTACTGGCTCTGAGACTTCGTACATATGTGTAGACATGGTTGCAATTGGCCTTTGTGGTTTGGATATGTCTGATATCTAGTCATAGTCAGCCTTACAGGAAGTCACCTGTGAACCTACATGCTTGCTCAGATAGAGGTGCACTTGCTTCCAAGTTAAGGTCTGCACCTATGTGTCCCTGTACAGCTGCTATAGCAACCTATTATGTGCTTTGTGTCTTGGTGCTGTCCAGCAAGAGGGATTACACTATCGTTGGTGGAGGATGGTTGTGCAGGTAAGGTAGTGCTGATTCCATATAGCTACAGTGGATATGAAGTGTACACACCCCTGTTACAATGCATGGTACTTGTGCAATTGCAACATAACCCCACAAAAGCACATGTCAACACAATCCCCACCTGTGATTTGTCCTATAGCCTGCTCTGTTCAATAGGGAACATAACAACCTATCCTGTGGAAACATATGGGAATTAATACTCAGTACAGTAAGGCAGTTGAATGTGTGTGCACACCCTAACACTGATATGTTGTATAAACACCTGCTGAGATGATTACAGCATCCATTTGTCTTGGTTTGTACTCTAACATCATATCACATCTTCACTTGGCAATGGTGGCTCACCTTCCATGAAACAGCTTTGTTTCTTTTTCAATAGAATTGTACAGGTTATGGGTCACATTCGAGGTGAGAAACATTTTGACATGACTTTCTGTGGTCTCATTGGTATACAGCACACATACCTGACATTTCAACAAGGGTGTGTACTCTTTGATATCCAGTGGATATGGGTGTTGATATAGCTGTTAGTGGTAGGCATGGAAAGTGGGTCATAACACAGTTGTACACTTCTCTGATTACTACATGATAAGCATGCCTACTGTAGTACCCATATCAGTGTCACAGCAATGCAACAATCAGTAGCAGTACACATTTTATTCTGTTGTATGCAGTGACAGTGATATTACACACATGTGCAACATGCACATCCTATTTTCTAGACTGCTTGTGACCCATGTTATTACTTCTGTGCCTTTCAGCTGAACATAGGCATACATACACATGCACAGGGGATACCTGGTACACATTTGGGTTCTATGCCATTATAGCACACTGTATTTACAGTCTTGCAGCTCAATTATACATCTCAACCTGTTATATCAGGTCCACATCACTGGGTGACAAAACAGGGAAGTCAATTTTGATAAAGTATTAATAAAGATATCATAACACAAGTATATGTGTAAGTGACTACAGATATCTGTCACAACTGTGAACATTGTCCAAAACATCACTGTACAGCTGAATGTTATTAATTCAATATATCACATGCAGTTTAACACACACATCTGCAACAGTGCTTTACTATGCTCATGCCCTCTATAGGTATTCTAGATTTACAATACAAGCATGTATAATACTCATATTCACAGGTAACATATGGATATGGGCAACATCCCATTAACTGGCCTAGCAGTGGCACAGACACAACTGTTTGACAGACACTCTAGTGGTTTCCATATGTGAGCTGTCCTTTCCCAGGGTGTTTCAGGCTCCTCAACTGTGACCCAACCTATCCACCTCTTAGAGCATCACATGTGGACAAAGCCTAACATTAGGGGCAATATATAGAAACAGATCATAGATATACTTATTACAAACCTATAAAGTTTGTAGCATGATACATTTCACATTACCATGACTGTTCTGAAGGTGATGGGGTCTGAAACTCATGTGTCTGGCATGACTTCATTACTTCCACCTTCAGCTATTTGCCAGACTAATATAGATGTTTGGAGGAACAGAACAAACACTATGATGGCTAAATCTTGACATTCTGTGAAGATCTGTCATTACTGCAAGTATTGATGGCACATATACATCTCTCTCTCTCTCTCCCTGTCTCTCTCCTGGGATCAAGCTTGTTTTGAATAGGTTGAAGCATGGCTTTTGTAGGTGATGCTTATGTTTAGGTGATGGCCTCTGCACCAATTGCTGTTCCTTACTTGCTAATTGCATGCAGGCAATTGTGTAGTTCTTCCAATAGCCAATGTCATAGCAACCCACTACTATAAATAACTACATCATGTGGGTGTTGTACCTTTACATTTCCTGTATGGAAGACATGTTTCATGTGTGGGGGCAGCAGTGTTACAGACAGCAGATAGGAATACCTCTTACAACAGAACTTGTGGATACATTCCAACTACATGTTTGTATAAGGTTCCAGACCTAGGGACAGTGTGTGAGTATTGCTGTTATATGCATTTAATATTGCTAGTTTTACAGGGTTTGTGTGTACATGTTAGTTTTGCATGGAATGCAGTCTGTCTGCATAGATCTCGACTGTGGGCCTATCCACATGATAGCCAGAGGATTGGCTGTTATGTTTTGTCTGTTACCCACACAGGTCTTGTCCCTGACATATCAGTGGCATTCTCTCCGTTGATTGCTATCAGTACTTGGCAACATCCATTTGTGTTTCTGACTTCATGTTCCAGAGTAAGGGTATGTTACAACCAATCCTGTAACACCAGCAACTTTCACAGTGCATAGCAGCAATGTTTCAAATATGGTCCTGTGTTTCAGCCTCTGCCCTCCACCTATATACCAGGCTTTGTCCAGATGTCATGCAGTAAGAGGTTGATATGTGTGGTCTATCATTATTTAGTGCTGACATTCCTGCTATCATTCCAGTGATGTTGTGGACTCTCACGCAAATTGTGGGGTAGGGTCCATATATATCAGGGCTACAGCTGGACAAAACATGTGTGACCCTGTACAGTCTGGAGGTCAGTGTATAGAGAACACTGTTATATACCTTTGTAAGACATTTTATGGGGGAGGGGTATTAAATGTTTTTAACCTAGGCTGCTATATCTTAGGAATATCAGTAATAAGAAACATAAAGGTATATGACTGTACATTTTCATATGTTTCACAGTGGGAACAGTGGTCGGCTAGAGTTTACTGTCTTGCACACAGTTCTGTTTGTCAGTGTGATAGTGATGTTTTAAGCTAAGCATTGTTGTGTAATGGATACATTTACATTGTGACAACTGAAACTTTTCCTCCTAGGGGGTTGACTACAGAGTGTAATTGGAGGCTGTTGAACTACATCTGTAATTAAGTGTTGATTGATTCTTATCTTCATGGCAAGTGTGTTTTTTACTGTTGTACTACATGAAGCCTTTAGCCTTGACAGCATAGTATGTTATGTTTTCCAGATTACTGTATCATATGTTTTCTTTCAGTGTTGCATTAATCAGTTATTATGTATTTCAAGCACCTAAATGCTATAAGAAATGGCATATACAACTGAAATAGTACACAAATAAACATGTATATGTATACAAGCTGTGTGTGGTGTCATGTCTTTTGCATTGTGTGTGGGTATATGTTTCATGCAATAATTCTCATTTGTAGTAAAAAATCAGACACTGGCCATTTGAAAAGGTGGCAACTCTAGGAATAATGGTTGTTTGATATTCTGTGCACACTCTATACGTACTCTCTTTATATATATATCTATAAGTATTTATATTATTTATTTATTTATTTATTTATATTTGTTGAAAGGGAGTGTCCAACTGGACGTAGGTCCATTTTCAGCGGAGGCCCGGGGAGAAAAGCTCCACAGTTAAAATAAACAGACAGTAGTTACATTGGATTACATAGCAATTAACAATTTACATAGCAATTACTTACAACATATTTACAGATGAAGAACATAGTACATCAGTAGACAACTAGAATCTTTATCTGTGAAGTATTACAGACATTAACAAATGTTACAAAAAGTTTCTGCTGTATAATAAGTACTGGCTTATGAGCATCTGAGCTTGCTATAATCAAGGTAGTTAGTGGAGTGGAAAGAAAGGTAGTGGTTGGATGGGGAGGGTGATATTAGAGTGGGAGTTGCAAGGGCATAGCCAGCATGTTTTTAGGTGCGCTTTTAGTAAAGTTTTGAAGTGGGTGCATGATGGTATGGTGGTAATTGTGGGTGGAAGGGAGTTCCATAATTTTGTTATGGTCCAAGAGAATAGTGCTTCACCAGCAGAGTTATTGGCTTTAGTGATCTGCAAGTGATTTTTGTTGCTGGATTTTAGTGGTCTGGTGGTGCATATATATATATATATATATATATATATATATATATATATATATATATATATATATATATATACATATATATATATATATATATATATATATATATATATATAGATATATGTATGCATATGTGTGTATATATATATATATATATATATATATATATATATATATATATATATGTGTGTGTATATATATATATATATATATATATATATATGTGTGTGTGTATGTATATATATATATATATATATATATATATATATATATATATATATATATATATCTATATATGTCTACCTGACATGGTCGACAGTTCATATGATCGACACTCATTTGGTCGACAGTTCATTTGGTCGACAAGCAGATTTGCCCCCTTCCCCAATGTTGTGCAACCCTGGAGTTGATATATATAGTTAGGGGGGGTGTGGGGGGCTTGTCGATCAAATGAACTGTTGACCAATTAAACTGTCGACCATATGAACTGTCGACCATGTCAGGTAGACCCATATATATATATATATATATATATATATATATATATATATATATATATACACACACACTGCAGCGATATATATATATATATATATATATATATATATATATATATATATATATAAATAGACATACATATAGATATATATATATATGTGTGTGTGTGTGTGTGTGTCTGTGTGTGTGTGCATGTATCATTAGAATGTTTAGTGCTTCCACATTGTACATTCCCTAAAGTAGACTGACTGTTCTGCATGAAGTTAGAGAAATCATCCCAACATCTTACAGCTCAGAAGGCTTAGTGGTAACTTGTTGTGGCTATGTTGTGCAGGGTCCTTGGTTCAAGACTTGCAAGGGCTGGTTATTTTGTTGCAAGGCAGAGCAGTTCAGCTGAGGAGGAAGGGATAGTGGCAAAAATTATAAGAGTTCCCTATTTTAGGCCCCTGCACCCCATTTATAGTGCCTTTGGTCAGATGTTTAACAGTGAGAGGTTCAGAATGTGGAGCCAATGTCCGAATGCACTACATACATACATATATATAGATATATGTAGACATGTATGTCTACAGATAGATAGATAGATAGATAGATAGATAGATAGATACTAAATACATTTTCCCTACTGTTGAATGATTGTTCTGCATGATATGTTTGAGGAAACATCACACATATCTAAAGCTTAGATGGTTTATTGGTACTTTGATGTGGTTATGGTATGCAGGATCCTTGGTTCGAGACTTGTACGGGTTGATTATCTTGTTGCTGGGCAGAACAAGAGCTGTTGGATACAGAGTGATTAAGGCACTTTTGAGCAGTTGTAAGTGGGTTTGCGTGGGTTTGCACGGCAGTAAGCAATGCTAACTTCCGGTTAAATATGCTTGCAGACAGTTAGCCTATAAAGTGCTTAATCTGTGTAGGCATTGCTTAGCACCATGCAAACTGGTTTAATCCTGCTTACTACTGCTTAGCAGTGCTTATTCTTGCTTACCCCATGCTAATTTCTTTAAAAGAAAAGAAAAAGGAAAAAAAATTTGAAAAGGTGGCAACTGCAGGAATAATGGCTGTTTGATATTCTGTGCACCCTCTATATATACTCTGTTTATAACACTTGAAAAATCCACACAAACTGATGAAAATACAAACAGGAACCAGGATACAATCCACCACAAGTTTATTTAGCACTTTCGTTTCAGTAAATGAGAAACTTCTTCAGAATACACCCCAATTAC
Organism: Protopterus annectens; assembly: GCF_019279795.1. Classification (NCBI taxonomy): domain Eukaryota; kingdom Metazoa; phylum Chordata; order Ceratodontiformes; family Protopteridae; genus Protopterus; species Protopterus annectens. The sequence goes on along the minus strand of NC_056739.1, from coordinate 1,573,148,540 downwards.
ACTACCCAGCCTTTTTATATATTCCATTCAACATTAATTCATTATGTCCCTAATTAACTCTTAAAAAGACACAATCAGTAAAATACGTAAAATGCAATGAGTATTTCTAGTCTTCCATTCCATGCAGTTTTACAAACATAAAATTGCAAGACATTGAAGCCCTTATAAAAAATGTTATTAGATAATATTAAAATATTGAATTAACTGTATTTTTACATCATTGTTCATGTCATTAAAAATTCAGCTTTAAGTCTAAGAATAGAGCTAATGTATATGGAACTATTCAATCCAGGATGTGTACCTGCATTTGTTTTAAACTGCCAATTTAATTCCTTATATTCTAAGTAGTCATTCAGTGGTCCCCCTCTGTCCCCAAAGGTTACTTGTTCAATAATAATAAACTTGAAACTTGAAATTTTACAACAATTCTGTACAGAACAATTTTTTAAATGTACCCTATGTTACCTTATGTAATAAGAGTGATGGCATCAAAGTTTACAATTACAGTGATGTAATTTTTCATGATGAAATAGCTAATTTGTTTGAGAAAGGATTGAGTTTTGTACCTGCTAGAAACACAGATGTAGAGGATGTACTAATTAGTTTGAAATTATATACTAGGAAGCTGAATTCTGATTTCTTTTTCAAAGATTCTAACAATAGTAAGCAACAAAACAATGAATGCTTTAAACACAGGACATTTAATTCTATTTTGCACCCAGTGGTCCAAATTTTTGAAAAGCTATGTGAACATAATATAAGATGGATGTTGCAGAACAACCAATGTAAGATGGTCAGCCACATTAATTTAAACAAGGAGAAAAACATGCTTTTAAGAGACATATGTAATAGAACTGACTTAAGAGTTATGAGATCAGACAAAGGAGGAAGGCTAGTAGTCATGAACAAAATTGACTATAATAATAAAATGTGTAGTCTACTATATACCAACACCTGTAGTGAGATAAGTATTAATGAAAAGAACATTATATATAAAAAGTGGACATTACACTACAAGAACTAGTGTTAAACAATCAAATTAGTCCAGAGGAATACCAGTTTCTTACAGTAAAACACAATAGAACCCCTACAATCTTTGGTATTCGCAAAATATACAAAGACATGATAGACCCTCCCCTAAGACCAATTGTGGATGCTAGAACATCAAAAACCTACCCCATTGTTAGATTTATAGATTCATAACTGAAAGATGTATTTATCTATAGTATCTTTATCCTATTGTTTCTCTAGAACAGTTTTTATGTATATATCTCATGTTTGATGCCTGTTTTTAATATTACTGTTAAGTGCTTACAGCTTTTCCACTGCTTGCTATAATCACAATTTCTCTCTTTCAATCTAATCTCTGTAGCTTGTTGTCCCCCACTTTGTCCGTGCCTCGTTGGATATCTACTCCTACAATAAAATACTATTCACCCTGCTGCTTTATTCTCACCACGGGAACAGGACCAAAGCTTCTCCCTGAGGCATAGCCTCTGAAGAAAATAAGAAAGTATGTGTAACTGCTGCTTGCCCTAATTAACTGACTATATTTGTTTAAAGCTCCTGCTAGGTGGTTTCAATAGTCTCTCTTGCCAGGATAGCCAGCAGCCTAACCAACCTTCTCATTTCTCCCTCCATACTTGCTTCTTCTCTAGCCCTCCTTTTTCACCGGGCTCCCACCCTTCTCCACCATCTATTGGGACCCGTCTCCTCAGAGCCAAGTGTACTTTCTGCTTTGCCCACTAGATGGCACCCTACCATTGTAATTCCTGACCTCTTACACCAAGCCTTAACTTTTCCTAAAATATCCCTATAGTTCCAATTTAAGCCCATCTCTGTCTTCTATTTTCCTATATCTAGGTGTCTCCACCCTGTCTAATCCCTGTCCCCTGTACTCACCTCATGCTATCAGTACTCTACTGATTGGTTCTCAGCCATCAGCAGCTTACCTTGGCTTTTCCTGCTCCGTTCACCCTGCGGGCTCACTCCACTCCCCTACCCTACCCCCAAATCTGACACACCCCTAGCACCTCTACACTTATACCTGTATAGCCACACCCACCATCCAGCCTCAACCAATTAGACTGCAATCCTCCCTCCATTATCCACTTCCAGTCCTACCCATTAAACAACTACTTCCCTCCCCCTTAATCAAATTCACACCTGCCCCACCCAAAACACACAGCTCTCCCATCCTTGCAACTTAGTTAGTTATAAATAACCTACTCTCACTACTCTATCTTACCATGATCTCAAAACCACAATTCTACTCTTTCCAACTACTACTACTTCTCAGTATAACCTACTTTCACTACCTCACCCAACCTACAAACATTAACCACTCTCCACCCTTACACATAACTTATCATCTTAGCCAATCCCTTTCACACCCACACATCCCAATATCCCCTTACCTGTACCCTTTACAACACCACCTTCTCTTCCCCTACAAACTCATAACCCCTTATAAGTATCCTATCCCCTCTGCACCCAACAATACCCTCACATACCTAATAAAACTCACCCCTGACTCCAAGCAATCTAACCACCTTTCTAACCTACTCCTACATCTAGCCACCTTACTACTTTCTGGAGACATACACCCCAACCCAGGACCCTCCACATCTCCCTCAACAGATAAATCCTTGCTATTCACCTCCTTAAATGCCCAAAGCATAGCTAACAAAGTCTCTAATCTCCATGCCTGGCTTGCACACAATAAACCAGATATCCTGTCTATCTCTGAAACTTGGTTAAAACCCCATATAAAAGATACTGAAATAATACTACCCAACTACTCAATCATTAGAAAAGTTAGAACCCACAAAAAAGGAGGCGGAGTAGCCCTCATATACTTATCCTCCTTATAAGTTACTCCTTATAACAAACCCACACCCCAGTTTAATAAAGCTGAATTACTTTTAGCCCTACTTCAAGTTAACCAACATAAACACATATGTATAGTCTCCCTTTACATCCCTCCTGGTGACAATACTTTTACACTTGAGGACATCCTCTCCTGGCTTTCTATTAACATTAGCATGGTAACAATAATTCTGGGGGACACTAATATCAACTGGTCCTCTATATAGTCTCCCACAAACCCACTTAACATTAACCTCTATATATTCTCACAACTGATCGACTCCATAACCAGGCCCTCAAAACAAGTCCATAATGGTAGTATACTTGACTGGATTTTAGTCTCCCACCCTCATTATTTCTCAGACAGTGGCACCTTTCCCGATTCCCTTAGTGATCACTTACCCACATTCATATGTCGTTTGCCCTCTCCATTGCATCTTACACACACTTATATTACTATACGCCACCAAAAAACTTTCAATCCCATTACCTTCTCCAACTCTCTAAAAGCAATAAACTGGAATACTTTAAAAACTTTACAACTGGAACAAGCAGTCATCCACTTCAACACAACCTTCTTGAACCTCCTAGACCACCATGTTCCTTTAAGGACAAAAAGAATAAAAACAGAACTGCTCCTTGGCTAACAAAAAACACACTAGCAACCATGCACCTCAGAGATAAAGCTTGGGCATATTACCAAAAACTCAGGACTCCCCTCACACATAATGAATTCAAAATGCTTAGGAACAAAGTAAAAAAATGAATCATCATAGATCGACAAAACTATTTTTCTATACTCCAAAACAATAACAAAACAAACCCCCAAAAGTTTTGGAAAGGCATCTCCACCCTCCTTAACCCCAGAAAATCAGACAACCCTAGCCCAGACCCTGAAGCTCCAGACATAGATCTGGCTACTCACTTCAATACTTTTTTCATTGATTCCATATCCAAACTAACCTCAGCATTCTCATCCTCTAACATCACCACACCATCCACACTATCCCCATCATCCTCTTTCAATCCGATACCTCCTGTACCCCTCATCTCTGCTTCCCCTCCTATTTCCCCTCCATCACCACCCCTCAATACCCCCTCCTCTCAGCTTCCACCATTCTCACTCAAACCTGTACCCACATCCACCATAAAAAAACTCCTCTTGAAACTGAAACCATGCTCTCATGCCCCAGATAACACTCCTTCATACTATCTTGCTATAGCTGCAGAAGCCATTGCCTACCCCATTAGTATTCTAATCAACCACTCCATTCAAGAAAGTTTAGTACCCCAAATCTGGAAAAAGGCTTATGTCGTACCTTTGCACAAAGGTGGCAATAATAATAACATAACTAACTTCCATCCCATCGCCATCCTATCCCCCCTCTCTAAATTCCTGGAAAAGTGTATCCACCTACAACTCTTACCATATCTCATAGATAATAATCTACTTACTCCCACACAACATGGCTTTAGACCTGGTCACGGCACTATGACTGCCCTTCTCTCCTTCCTGGAAACTGTGAATAAAGCACGAGACTCAGGCCACATTGTCTCAACCCTTTTGCTAGACCTCTCCAAGGCCTTCAACACTATCTCCCACAATTTACTCCTAACTAAACTCTCTAAGCTTAACCTGTCACCTTCCTCTCTGAATTGGTTCACTAGCTACTTATCTAATAGATGCCAAGCTGTAAAATGGAAAAAAGCAACCTCCCCATTCTGTAATACCCCAACTGGAGTCCCTCAAGGATCCATACTAGGCCCCCTTCTTTTCAATATATTCATAAATGACTTCCATAACCCCATCCCCTTCACTAACATCATCCAATATGCTGATGATTCAACTATTATCTGTTCTGCTACCTCTATACCTACCCTTCTAAAGCTCACACAAGATGCATTCTTAACCACCGAACTATGGATGAAAAAAAATCACCTTGCACTAAATGCATCTAAAACCAAACTAATGTTATTCACCCCATCCAAAGCCACCTCTTATAATATAAGTACATTCCCTATCACTAGTCATAGTAATACACCCATCAAACTCGTTTCAGAGTCCAAATTATTAGGTGTCCAAATTGATAGTCAGCTCAAATTCTGCTCCCATCTTCAACTTAATATCAAAAAACCCATAAAAAACTAGGTATGCTCTTCTGACAAAATCGCTATTTAACACCCACCACTAAAATCACCCTCTCCACCACATTTCTCATCCCCTCCCTCCTCTATGGTGCCCCACTCCTGACTAAGCTACAATCTTCACTGAAATCACAACTCTCCTCTTGCTATAACAAAATTTCCAAGTTTGCTACTGGCCATAAGTCCATTTCACACCATTGCTCATCTCTCCACAAACTAAAATGGTTGGGACTCACCAATCATCTTACCTATACTCAACTTACTGTTGCCCACAAGCTAATTTTTTACCCTTCCCTCTGTCCCTCCCTTTCCTCTACCTTCAAAATGCACCTCCATGATAGACTACTTAGATCTAACAACCAAAACGTCATAGAACTGTATAAACCATCTCGTCCCCCAGGAAAGAATCTCCTATCCTATAGTCTAGCTCGTCTCTGGAACTCCCTACCACCACCCATCCGCACCACCTCAAACATCCGTTCTTTCAAAAAATCTCTTCACTCACATCTATTTTCCCAGTGGGAATGCTCTTGCTATCACCCCATATAATCTCCTCTCCTCTCTTTTTTTCTCCTCCTATCTCATACATCCTGATCTCACTTGTTTAAGCCTTGATACCGATTGCATAACATGCACCTGTTAGTGTAACATACCATATATGTAAAGTCACCTCTGTTACCATATTGTAAATTTTATTATCTCTTTTGATTGTATATTAATCACTATTCTGTTGTATTTGTAATTGTTTTTACTAGGCTTTTGTAACTATAACTTTAACAATTTGTAACAAGATATTTCACTGTAATTTTCTGCTTGGAGCTTTTCTCCCCAGGACTCCATTGAAAACGGGTTCTTTGTGACCCAATGGACTATCCTGGTAAACCAAATGCAAATAAATAAATAAATAAATGTATTGCAAGGAAAACCATGGATACTTAAGGATTCTTGGGACTTCCTAAGTAAAATATCTAAGGAAATGTATACAGACAACCTGATATTTGTCACAATAGATATCAGGGACATATTTTCTGCCATACCACATGGCCTGGGACTGGATTGGTTTTATACATACCAATGCCAGTGGTCTAATTTAAAACATGACATAATACTTAACCATTAGAACCTTAATGGAACTGGTTTTGCACAGCAACATCATTATTTTTGAAAAACAACTGTTTAAACAAAGCAAAGGGTTAGCTATGGGGGCAGTATGTGCCAACATTTTTGCAAACATTATACTAGCGTTCTGGAAGATAGAACATGTACTAAATAGTCCTTTCTCTGGAAACTGGATATACTATGGTTATTACCTAGATGACATCATTATTTTTTGGAAAGGTAATGAAGTAGAATTGGAAAGATTTTTTAGATATATTAATGGGACTACAAATTTCCTAGAATTTACTACCACTAGGAACATTGATCAGGCAAATTATCTGGACATCTCTATTCTTAAAGATAGGCAAGGCAAGGGGTTTGATTCTACAATCTATAGGAAACCTACTTACTCGAATAGCTTACTGCATTTTGACAGCTGGCACCCTCTACATCAAAGAAAATCCTTAGTCAAGGGTCAAGGGTCAGAATGGCCAGAATGATCACAGACAATGAAGAATTTCAAAAACAAATTGATATTTTAAAAAACATAACCAGGAGAGGGCATCTTTTAGACTTTTGAATGTGATTTTTCAGGAAGTCATTAACAAAATAAATAATGGACAGTATTTTCCTGTACTAGGTACAGCACACACTTTGAATGTGAATAATCATGTGCAGCAGAGGCAAGAATACAACAAATTTATTGTCTTAACATACACTAACCAATCCACAGAACTGAGGGACATCATTTGCATAACTGGAACATTTTGGTATTGACAAAGAATTTACTAACATAGTAAGAACAGTTCCAAAAACTGTATATAGGAAAGATACCAATATAAAAACCTTGATAGAAGGAGGTAATGACACAGTTAGGATAAAAGGAAGCATGTCTAGATGTGGATATTGCTCCCAATGCAAACATATGTTGGAAACAGATGCTATCTATATCCCTAACATTGGTAGATACACTCTATATAAGAAGTTTAACTATAACAGTAAAACAGTGGTTTATCTAGCTCTTTGCACAGAATGGCCATGTTTCTACATGGGAAAAACTCAGTGCTATTGGAACTAGAGTATATCAGCATCATTGAGAATTTCAAAATAAAAACAACAACAATGTCTTAGCTATACATGTTTTTAATAATGAAGGGCATGGTTTCAAGTTTATTATTATTGACCAAGTAACCTTGTGGGACAGAGGGGAACCACTGAATGACTACTTAGAATATAAGGAATTAAAATGGCAGCTTAAAACAAATGCAGGTACACATCCTGGATTAAATAGCCCTTTATCCATTAGCTCTATTCTTAGACTTAAAGGTGATTTTTTTATGACATGAACAGTGATGTAAAAAATACATTTAATTCAGTATATTTTAATATTATCTAATAACATTTTTATAAGGGCTTCAATGTGTTGCAATTTTATGTTTGTAAAACTGTATGGAATAGAAGACTAGAAATATTCATTGCATTTTAAATCTTTTACTGATTGTGTCTTTCTAAGAGTTAATTAGGGACATAATGAATTAATTAATGTTGAGTGGAGTATATAAAAAGGCTGGGTAGTGTAATTGGGGTGTATTCGGAAGACTTTTCTCATTTACTGAAATGAAAGTGCTAAATAAACTTGTGGTGGATTGTATCCTGGTTCCTGTTTGTCCTATACTCTCTTTATATATATCTGTAAGTATTTATATATGTATGCAATTATGTATGTGTATATATATATATATATATATATATATATATATATATGTATGTGTGTGTGTGTGTGTGTGTGTGTGTGTGTGTGTTTGCATGTATCATTACAATGCTTAGTGCTTCCACATTGAACATTCCCTATAGTAGACTAACTGTTCTGCATGATATGTTAGAGAAATCATCCCAACATCTTACAGCTCAGATGGCTTAGTGGTAACATGTGGCTATGTTGTGCAGGGTCCTGTGCTCAAGACGTGCAATGATTGGTTATTTTGTTGCAAGGCAGAACAGTTCAGCTGTGGAGGAAGGGATAGTGGCAATAATTACAAGAGGTCTCTATTTTTGGCCCCTTCACCTCCATTTATAGTGCCTTTGGTCAGATCCAATGTCCAAATGTACTACATACATACATACATACATATATATATATATGTGTGTGTGTGTGTGTGTGTGTGTGTGTGTGTGTGTGTGTGTATATATATATATATATATATATATATATATATATATATATATATATATATATATATATATTATATATGTATATAGATTATATATATATTATATATATGCATATAGATAGATAGCTATAGATATATGCTAAATACATTTTCCCTACTGTTAAATGACTGTGCTGCATGATATGTTTGAGAAAACATCAAATATGCCTACAGCTCAGATGGCTTAATGGAAACTTGCTGTGGCTATGATGTGCAGGATCCTTGGTTTGACACTTTCAAAGGTTGATTGTTTTGGTGCTGGGCAGAACAAGGGCTGTTGGATACAGAGTGATTAAGGCACTTTTAAGCAGTTGTAAGCGGGTTTGAACGGGTGTACATGGCGGTAAACAATGCTAACTTCTGGTTAAATATGCTTGCAGACAGGTTTAAATGTGCTTAATCTATGTAGGCATTGCTTAGCACCATGCAAATAGGCTTAATCCCACTTAATACTGCTTACAAATGCTTACTCCAGTTTACCCCTGAGCTAATTTCTTTAAAAGCAAAGAAAAAAAGGGGTGATTGCAAAGTGGTGAAAGAAGAGGCACACAGAGGGAAAGACAATAGGGAAAGTAGTTATGGATGTGCAGGATGGGTGAAGAGAAGTTCTATAGCCGTCCCTTTCTTCTACAGCAACAGCTGTGCATATATACTGAATTTGGAGGTATATTTGGTCACTCAAACCCCTGAGAGAGGGGTGAGGTCAACAATAATGTGTCGTGAAGCCAATTAGATGAGATTGCTTATGTCCAGTGGACACATGCAAAATGGACAGCTATGTATGGGGTGAATTTTTTTTTTTTTGGCAACAGATTGCCCTTTTTTTAAGGTGAGAGTGGGATGTTGGGGAAGGATAGTAGGTATATTTGGGGAGGTAGATACTGTAGGAAGACAGACAAGACAACATGCAGGGATGGCATATAACACGTGAGGGGTAAACACCTTGAATGGGGAGAGGTGCTTGGAAATTGGAAACCAATGAGCCCCAAATGGAAATAGTGGGACTGAGGTCCCCACCCATGGGCAGTCACCACTGCACCTTTTTGGCCCTGAAGGTGGTTGTGCTGGGGGCTGAGCAGGAGGGGCAGGTGGGCCCTCTAATTGCACTACATGACTCTAAGCTGGCATAACAGATCTCCAAACTTTTGGAGCTCGCTACCCACCAAACCCCGGACCTGGCTTTGGGTGACAGGATCCTGTCCGTTCCCACTCCCGGGGGGATGAGCCCCATCCCCTGAGGCAGTTCCACTCAAAGTTGTTGCAGGACCAATGGAAGAGGAGGTCCTGGGGTGGGTCCCAGATGTGCTGGGGCCTGGTGCCACAGCCAGATGAGGTGGGAGAGGTGGATCTGTACCAGCCTTCACAAATGTGCTATGGTTTTACAGTTTTAGAACATATGTGGGTTAGTAATAGTCAACACAGTCCAGGATTAGTTATAAAAGCATGCATAGATATTCCCATTAATCCAAAACAACAGACTTGGGACAGTTGCATAGTAAACTGAACACATGCATATATGGAACCACAATAGCCATTACAATGGCATGCAGGTTACATTGATTGCAACAGGCCACCAATGATAGTATTTCAGCATGGAACATTAATAGAAACACATTTCAATATTTGTTGAACAATAGGACATATGCCCCAACAGTAGGTTTGGTGTAAAACATATCCATCAATTTGTGTGCTTTGATTATTGTTGCAGATATGGTGCATGGGGAGAGAAAGATTTCATTTAACAACTTGTATATCCTTGCAGTACTCACAACTTTAATGATCATTGCTCTAATCATCACTCTACAGGTATTATTACAATACACTATGGTCTTGGTTTGGGCAGTGGTATGTTTGTACACAGTGTATACTTCAACTGTCTTATAGCTAAATTCTACTTCTCTTGCCTAGTAGCCCTATGGAGGGAATGTTTCTTAACACTACTTGACTGATTCTACACATATTCACAGATTACTAGTTATAATTCTGCACATACCTGTCAACCTGTTAATGCAAACAATCTGTACAAAGCTTGACAAACTGGGGGTACAAATAGGGACATATTTTAAATATCGCTCTTATAAATGTTTAGAAAGTTGCTAGAGTAACAGTATTTGTTTTAATATACATTTTCTGAAGGATCTGAAGTCAGAAACTCAAATGTATGTCATTATTTAGTGACTATAATCCTGAGATCATCCCAGTAATTTGACAGGAAAATAGAGGAACAGGCCAAAAATATGAGGCAAATATCTCGACATTCTGCATAAATCTGTACAGTTGAGAGGTATGATTATGTGTACAGCTTATTACCACTCCCAGGATTTGAACCATGGCTGTGTGTGCTAAAAATACAACAATTTGTGTTGCATCAGAGTGAGCGATTTCGAATGTGCATTTGCTGTCTTTAGTGTTTTCTGTCTGTCTGTCTTGGCTGTACAGTCTGACCTTGTAATTACAACATTCTTATACAGACATTCCTAGACATATTTGTTATGTAGCACAGTGTGAAAAACAGTTGACACATCAGTACTATTCACATACCAGACCTTGGCAAATGCAACATGTGAGGCCATACAATACCAGAGTAAACACAACCAGTCCAGGATTTTGAACTTTATTGCCAGGTAGTTACACTTTTATTTAAATATGACCTATATGGGACTATTACTGTCATATTGTCTGATGTAGTCAGTGGAAACCATACACATTTTTTATAGTGTCAGGTGACATTTTACTCCTTTATATTTATTTGGTATGACTACTACAAGCAGGATTGTTACTCACCAGCCTCGTAATGCAGCCTTTGCAACCTGCTGGCATGGGCTTCCTGGTTCACAGCCTGCTTAGCTGCAGCTGTAATGAAAATAGAGAAACATTTCTGCATACCTATCCATCACATACACAAGCTGGACTTTGGTAAACAATTATTGCTATGAATACTTACACACTGCTGGGACATCTCCCCTGTTTCTTGCTTCTTGGACCTACTGTTCCAAGAGCTCCCTCTTCCTACATTTCTAGTCAGCATAGTGGTGCCAGACTTGTTCACCAGTCTGAGGGAAACCAGTGGCACTGGTGAGATCACGGGTGAGAGTTTCCCAGGCTTTCACTTTATATTGGGAGTCCTGGTACTGGTCCTGCAGCAGTCTCATGTCATGTTTTTTTTTACCAGGAGTCCTACCATCACCTTGGACTCCTGTATGCCCCAACACTGAGCCAGGAAACGCATGCCCTATCCAACTCCTGCCATACTGCCTACAGTGGAGAGCTACAACCAGTTATGAGCTGTATTCCCACCTGTGGGGTTTAAATATGGCCAGTTTCCTGCCCTTTGCCATGATTGGATGTTTTTAAAATGCTGAGCTAAGCTAAGCTACAGGCAAACCTGCTTAGCTAAAGTTAGCAGTGCTTAAAGGGGCAGGTTGAGCATTGCTTATCAATGGGCAAATCCACTTAGCTGGGCTGTCCATTGCTTAGTATTCATATGTACACAATGCTTACACCCGGTCAACATAGCTGTGCAATGCTTAGCATTGCTTATGTTTTATTATATTGGTCTACCACCTGTATGGGATTGATTCATCATTCATTATATAATATAGATTTATTTATCTTCCCTGACATCCCCCAATGTGCTGTGATTAATTTATTGTTGTGTGACTATACTCTATGGGGCACTTGTGTTTATATGGGGGTTTCACTACTTTATTACACTGACACCTCACATCTAGGCCTAATACACTACTGTAGTTGAGAAAAATCAGTTACTTCCTTACATAAATATGCAAAAAATTAAAATTTTAATGTTTGCACATACAAAATAGAGATGGCTTTGGTAAGGCTGGAACCGTGAATGACTATATACAAGGGGCATGCTCTAAGCACTACGCTATTACACTTATGTTCATGCTAGTTGTCTATTGCTTTTTAAATTATTGTGCTGTTTCAGCTGGACTAAGTGTAGCTAAGCAATTAGCACACCCATTCAGCTACATTAAACTTTATCGCATGTATAAAAAAAATGTATTTGTTGTATTTTTTTATTTGTACCCTTCAGAATATCCATGCTAATGCTGAACCTGTTATTCCATCAGCTTTCTGCTTTGTGGGACGATTGTCCCTTATGGCTTTGTCCACATTCCTTACTCTGATGGGTTGGGAGGTGTGCACTATGTGCTTATGCTAAATCTGTTATTCTATCAACTTTTGGCTTGGTAGGAAAGATTGTCCCTTATGGCTTTGACCAGATTTCTTACCCTGACGTGTTGTGTGTGTTATGAGCATTCTCGCACATTTTAAATTGCCGAATGGCAATTCTGGATTGCAAGAGTCATGTGTATTGTGAGAGCTCTGATCTCAGACACACACCCTGCACTCATACACAGAACCATGTCTGTTTTACAGCATGGCAGCACGCCTTCATACATATGCATGGAACACTGCCGTGCTGAACAGGAAAGGTCCCTGCCATGCAGGAATAACTTATTCCTGCATGGCTGCTTTCTGAATCTGGGGGAGTGTGTGTAAATAAGATACATTTTAATTTTAGTTGCTTAAGTCTTAAAATACTGTCTACAAATATACTTTCATTAATTGTAGGAAATTTATCTGCAGCTGTAATAAGCTGCCATTTAAGTTCAAGCGCTTCCAGTTTTAGCTTCCGGGGGCTTCCCCTACTCGTAGTTGATTTGAGTAGGAATTATGCTTTTCTTATTGCCCCATTTTTCTTTTAAACACTGGTTATAAAATGCAGAAATAGTAAATCATGAAGAGACAGCAAATACAGCAAAATAAAAACACAATCTGTTTAAAGGAATAATCGTAAAATCGTAATCACTTTTGCATCAGCTTGATGCTTCATCACATATAAAATACAAGTATTTTAAAACACATATTTAAAGCATACACCATCCAATATAAACTGTTCAATTAAAATGCCCTTCTTGATTTAATGATCAGCAACTGTGTTTTGAAATTGCTACAAACATTCTCCCCCAGATTCAGCAAGCTCTGCACAGAGTGCCTGAATAGTGCAAGAGCTGCTGCATGCAATATGGCCGCCTAGCGATCCAGGAACAAGCCCCAAAGACATGCATGAACACACCTACACTATTCCCACAAGGACACCACTGCTATATGCTAATTATAACATTTGCTGGTGAAAACCATGCAAATGAGGTGAATTAGTGATCTAGGAAGCAGGCAGGTGTCTGTGCAGGAATAGTGTAACCTGCAGAAATGTGTTCGGTTACTAACAAAATACATTTCTGCAACTTACAAAACGGAGGCATGAGAGCTCGAAATGAAGCATGTATTCAATGTAGTAGGCATGCCAATGGCCATTGCCATGAGAAATAGTTGCAAAATTATAAAAAACAACTTTTTTTTTTTTTGTTCGATCTCGGCTGTTTAAGCGTAGGGCAGCGGTGTGCAAACATGATCGGCCCGAAAATAAGAAAAAAAGGTGGAAATAAGCTTTTAAACCCAAATCAGTATTTTGCCATAATAGTCAATGGCATGCATAAGACAATAATATCAGGGAATAGTGTTTGCTAAGGGGGAAGGCTGAGTGTGAGTGTGGTAACTATGAATTAGTTTATGCAAATGAGGGAACTAATACTGAAGCATAGATTTCCTCTCAGTGTTATCTTGCACTCAGTCATGTAGGTGCAGCAACACCATTGTATAAGTCTAAGAGATGGATGACCTCATAAGGGGGAGTGTCATGCATGCTGTAAACTTATTGGAGCTCTGTGGCCCGTGTTTGCCGTTAGCTAAGCACAGCTAACGAAGGAGGTATGTCTGAGGCTGCCTAGCAGTGTTTACATTGCCTAAATGGGTTTGTGTGCCACACACCGGGTTTTAAACAAAAAAAAAAAAAACAGGAAATTGCAGCTCTGTTCACATCTGAGCACTGGGTATGCACACCACGCCTCGGGGCTTAAACGGGAAGGGAATAAGAAGGGAAAACAGCAGTAGGAAGGTAATCAAGGAGAATTAGCATTGCTGGCAGGTGAAATGTATCAGAATCAGCAAATTATACATGGAACAGCCTAGCACACTACTATAAACTATGCAAATACCTTCCAGTCTGCTTTTTCTCACAAACTCTACACCACCAGTGTACACAGATGGGGAAATTTTACCTGACAAAACTAACAAAATGTTAGTGGCTGCTGTCGCTCTCATACATCAATATGTGCAAGAGGCTGAGGGTGGTGAGGATGTGAATGCTGACGACCAACCCACAGTGAGGAGGAGGAGAAGACTGTACAGACCTAGGGTAACCTACCAGGGGCTACATGAGCTGGAGATAGTGGAGAGCTATAGGGGGTCAGGGACATTCTACAGCAAATTGTTGAGCTGTGCCGGACATGCCTCACACACGGAACCAACAGAGGGGACCCCATCCCAGTGGATACCAAGGGATGAGTAGGCTTAAGAATACCAGCCACAGGTACTTTCCAAAGGACAACTGGGGATATCATGGGGATCTCACAGGCATCAGCATCCACAGTACTCCACCAGTTCCTGGATGCCATGTCAGCACATGCTGGTGAGTACATATATTTCCTCAACACCCATGAGATATTGACCAGCAACATACGTCTCTTCCACCAAATAGCAGAATACCCTGAGGTAGTGGGTGCTATAGACTACAAGCACATACACATCAAAGCACCACCCAGTGAGCGGGGTAGGGTCTACAGAAACCGCGAGGGCTTCCCCTCCATCAACTGCAGTACTCTCTAGCTATATGTACACAAATGTTCATAGTATGTGCCATGCTACACAATAAGATCCTGCAAAAACATCTGCAGCAGAAACAGCACAGGGCAAGGCCACACAGCCCCCCACCCTTGCCAATGTCATCACAGGGATAGAGGGACTCAGAGGAGGAACCACTTGAGCCTACCCATGTAGGCAGAAGGAGGCGTGCCCAGTATGCCCAGGCCTTGGCAAAGAAGCAACACATAGCACATACACTGACACAGTAGGGACCCAGGGCATGACACCTCTCTCTGACTCACACATACAGTAAAAGGGATGCCAAACATGACATTACCTGTGTTTTACCATGTATAGGGAGTATACCATGTGCATCCAACATAGTGAGCCCTCCAGCACCATCCTCAATACTGGCACAGCCACAAAGTAAGTCAGTCTTCCTATCAGTTGCTGAATAGAATAGTATGTAGTATGTTCTGATAGTTGCATTTATGATATGGATGTGAGCATGCAAGGGAATCGGGTGGCTGAATGGGATGGCAGCAGATAGTGGACACCTATATGGGCAGCATGAAATCCATAATAAATACTGGTGTCAACATACTAGGCAGTAATAGACAAGGTGACAAATCCCACTGCAGTACCTGTGGTGGCCCACATGTGTGTCCATAGGACACATATATACATGTCAGTGAGGCTCACATACCCACCACCAGCCTCAGCCAGCAGGGCAGGCAGGTGTAGATGACCATAAAGAAAAGCTGGGCTAAGGCCTCCAATTGATGGGAATGGTGAACAGCGCCCCCTCCAGACCTACACAGACAGACTATACAACAGGTCTGGCAGTTGTATGTTAGTTCTGAAGGGTAAGAAGTCTGAAACTGAAATGTAGGTCAATAAAACCTAAGATCTGTACTCTACTGATATGCCTCCAGTCTGCATGATAGGTCAAAATACAAAATGAAATGGAAGCCAACAGAATACCTGAAATACCAGTGCAGTCATAGCAAATGTTTAAAGTTGTCAGGTGTGACCCCCCCCCCAACAATCCTGTGTAGAAATGCAGTAACATGTAAGTGTGAGGTCTAATAACAGTGGAGCACAGATTACCTGAGCTGGTCTAATCTACATGATAGATTGTTGCATGTGTACAATAAGCAGGGGTCCGTGTGTTAGACTTTTGCATATTCAATATTGTCTGGAAGTGGTTAGCATGTAGGCATGGAGGATTATGTCTCGGTAGCCTATGGGTAGTACTGTGGATGACAGGGCCATGTTCCGACAACTGCAGTTCCAACCACAATGCTTCTCAGCAATACCCATGTCAGCAGTCGTCCATACTCACTGCCCAGATGTCAATATCTGTTACTGTCTGAAAGATGGACATGCCATGAATGTGGGCCCATACATACACACAGTACACAGGTGGAAGTACCCTAGACAGAGTACATAAAATGTAACTGTCAGCTGCACACAACTTTGGAATTGTACATACAGGTTAGCAGCACATTAGTTGTCCGTGTAGAGTGGAATACTGATGCAGTCTGGCCAATCACTGGGAGACCACAAAAGGCACAGTTATGAAGTAATGAGAGACTGCCTATGTCCCCACACAAGGCAGCATAAGGGGAATGTCTCATGTATATCTGTAAGTCAGCTGGAAGTAGTTTCCATATCACACATGCACTCAGTTAACCCCACCATCAGCCACAGGTTTATCACAGGTCATATCCTTGCTGTTGGGAATGAGTACAGTATGACCCCACTTCTGTATGGGAATACCCACAGAATGCAGCATGCTGAAGAGGTGTCTCATGCAGGTGTGTCCCTAGCTGTAAGCAGCACCCTGCCTGCATCCAGACCAATGGATTAATATGGACAGGAACTATTGCCATTAACACCTCGCACACTTACCCTGTCACCCCAGGAGAATTCACTGGCTTGCAGCCTGGGAATGTAGGATTGACAGAATGCACAGGCCTGCTACAGATGGCCTGCATCACTACCAAATGGCTTAAAGTCCTCTGTCAAAGTCCGGTGCTTCACCCATAGTACCAATGTATGGTATCTCATGGGGTCCCAACTAACAACCTAACACAGTCAACAGAACATGAATGCAAGGCCATGTTGACAAATCCCAGTAGCATGCCCACTGTGGACCAACCCCTAAATACCACTGGGATGAAGGGCCAACTATAGGGATACTTCTCAAATATCACTCTCATAACGTTAAGAAGAGGATAGAATATCAGAGTGGGAGGGTGTAGAAGCATGGATGTTATGGAGTGTGTGAAGTCTGAAACTCTGATGTGTGCCCATAATACCCCTGCCTGCAAACTCATTAATGGGTGGCTAAAAACATGCTCATCAACCACAATGTGATGGGAACTGACCAGATATACGAGCCCTGCCTCTGGGTAACCTGGGTGAATCTGTACAGCTGAGAGGTATGGCCACAGAAGGATATGACCATTCTGTTAAGTCGCTATATGTACAAGAAGGGGATCCTCAGCCACCATAGTACCAAGGTGCTGGACCATGTACAGAGACCCATCAGCAAGTGTCTGCAGCTACCTCTCCAGAATGGCATGAGTGAGCAAGAATTTGTAGGCTGCGGACCACAATACTGGACACAGCTTCATTCATCTTGCATTTCCCAGGAAATAACTGTGAGCATATATGTATATCTGTCAGTAGTTGATGACATAATACATCACAGTGTAAAACAGTACATATGCTGAATATCTCTGCTAACACAAACCATGTAAAACAAGCAGCACAGACAGCAATATTTACAGTATCCCACTATTTGGCACCCATTGTGACTCCATATTGTCAATCTATCTACAGATATCCTGCAGAAACAGGTTGCTAGCTGTACGTGTAGAACACCAAACTCTGGACTGTAGTACAACCCTACCTTGAATGGATTCACATACTCAATACAGAAGGTCATACTGGGCATGCTCCTACACTTAGACAAATGAAGTCAATGTCTGACAACACAGTGGGCTATACACTTTTTCTCATTCGCAGATGTCTGTGCACACACACCAAATTGTGCACCATTCATGCTTTGCACACACATTGGATAGGAATACTCACACATATCCAAGGCCAACACACAATAATATGTGAAATATACACACACACACAGATGTGAGGAAGAGAGAGAAAGACAGTGACAGAGAGAATTCCATTATGAGACCTGTCCAATTGAATGATAACACATGATGTGCTGATGTCAATCACTGTAGACATTCCTTTTGGTATCCCTCAGCCCTATAGTGTCTGTGGTGCTTGTGATAACTCTATAACACTATAGTATAAATCAGTATTCATCTAGCATTTGTATACCCAGTCCTGTCAAATGTAAAGTTGTGTGTGACTGTGTGTGTGTGTGTGTGTGTGTGTGTGTGTGTGTGTGTGTGTGTGTGTGTGTGTGTGTGTGTGTGTGTGTGTGTGTGTGTGTGTGTGTGTGTGTGTGTGTGTGTGTGTGTGCATGTGTGTGTGTTTCCAGAGGAATGATTTCTGACCATTTCAAACACACTGCACTTCCCATTGCTCATGTTAGCACTCCTGCTGATGTCAGTCACCTTGAAATAACTTTCTGGGCAAGTCTCAGCCCTATAAGCTACATGGCACTTGTGATACATGTGTAATACTGTGGTGTAGAAAGCTAGTTAGGTAGGAGTTCTAATCCCAGACATGGTAACTGTGTGTGTGTGTGTGTGTGTGTGTGTGTGTGTGTGTGTGTGTGTGTGTGTGTGTGTGTGTGTGTGTGTGTGTGTGCATGTGTGTGTGTGTGTGTGTGTGTGCATGTGTGTGCGTGTGTGCATGTGTGTGTGCATGTGTGTGTGTGTGTGTGTGTGTGTGTGTGTGTGTGTGTGTGTGTGGAGATGAATGATTTTGAGGCCATTCACACTCACTACACCTCCCATTGCCCTACTTTAGCATGCCTGCTGATGTCAGTCACTTTGAAATAACCCTTTGGCGAACTCTCACCCATTTAAGCTCTGTGGCACTTGCGATAACTGTGTAATGCTGTAGTGTAGTGTAACAGTTCAGTAGGAGTTCTAATCACAGACATGACAACTATGAAACTGTGTGAGAGAGAGTGTGTGTCTTTGATAATACCTGGTTTTATGGATATTCACACATACTACTCTCCCCTTACCCCTCATTTAGCACAGCTGCTGATGTTACTCACCTTCAAAGATACCTTTGGACAGCTCTTCAATATGTAAGCTCTGTGATGCTTGTGATAACTGTGTAATACTATTGTGTAGCATACTAGTTAGGTAGGGGTTCTAATCCCAGACATGGCAACTGTGAAACTGTGTGTTTTTGTGTGAGAGACAGTGTGTGTGCCTTCGATGATACCTGATTTTATGGACATTCACACTTACTACTCTCCCCCTACCCCTCCTTTAGCACTGCTGCTGTTACTCACCTTCAAAGATACATTTGGGCAGCTCTCTAACATGTACGCTCCATGGTGCTTGCGATAATTGCATAATACTGTAATAGAGCATGATATTTAGGTAGGAGTTCAAATCCCAGACATGGCAACTGTGAATATGTGTGTGCTTCTGTGAGAGAGTGTGTGTGTGTCTTCAAAGATACATGATTTTATGGATATTTACATTTACTACTCTCCGCTTACCCCTCCTTTTTCCCTGCTGCTAATGTTACTCACCTTCAAAGACACCTTTGGACATATATTCAACATATCAGCTCCATGGCACTTATGATAATGGTGTAATACTATAGTATAGCATATTAGTTAGGTAGGAGTTCTAATCCCAGGCATAGTAACTATGAACTGTGTGTGTTTGTGTGAGAAAGTGTGTGTGTTTTTGATGATACCTGATTTTATGGACATTCACACTTACTACTCTCCCCTTATCCCTCCTTTAGTACTGCTACTGATGTTACTCACCTTCAAGGATACCTTTGGACAGCTCTCCAATATATAAGCTCTGTGGCGCTTGTGATAACTGTGTAATACTATAGTGTAGCATACTAGTTAGGTAGGAGTTTTAATCCTGATCATAGCAACTGTGTAAATGTGTTTGTGTGAGAGAGTATGTGTATCCTTATAGAGACCTGATTTTGTGGTCATTCACGCTTACAACACTTCCCTTACCTCTCCTTTACCACTGCTGATGATGTCACTCAGCTTGAAAGATACATTGGCACAGCTCTACAACATGTAAGCTCCATGGCGCATGCCATGAATGCAGAATGATGTAATAGAAATAACTGCATAGGTATGGGTTTGAATCTCATTTGTGGGAAGTGTTTGTGTGTGTACATATGTATGTCCGTACATCAAAGATTGTGGCCTCATTTACACTCAGTATACATCTCAGTGTCTGACTTTAGCAGTCCTGCAGATATCATCCACCTTAGAAGTGCCTGTTGCCAACCCAAAACCATGTAAGGTCCGTGGTGTATGTGGTAAATGCTTAACAAAATGGTCTGAAAAGATTGTTAGCTAGAGGTTTGAACCTCATCCCTGGTAAATGTGGGTGTAGGGTAAAATTATTTTTGGGATCTCTCACCCACTACATCACCCAATGCCAGTATTTACAAGGGCTGGTGATGTTCCTTACCTTAGAAGTACCTTGGGCCAACATTGTTCTTATAAGCTCTGTGGCGTGTGCGATAAATGCAGTACAGTGTAATAGCAGTACATATCTTAGTACTTGGTCTGAATCTCAGTAGTGGCAAGTGTGTGTGTCTGTATATCATTAGTATCCTGTGTGGGGGTTGCTGTGATTCTGCAATAACAGGATCCATTGGGGGGTGGATTTTGCTAAATTATTATGTTGAGGACCTAGTATATGTCACAATGTCCACATTACAAGGCCAACAGATGTCAAACACCGGAGAGGTTGGTGTAGACAATCAACAGCCCTACATGTGACAGTATGGAGTAGTGAACAATATAGGCAAAGCTTCTATTACTCAGAGAACACTCTCCACCCACATATCATACACAAACACAGTTAGCTAGGCAACAACCACTTTATTGGTAGTTGCCCTGCATATTGCCTCCCAGGCAGTAACCACAGTGTGATAGCAGTGGACTACATGCCTGTGGACCACAACAGTGCCACTGACATCAGAAAGTACTTTGATGTGTTACATCTCCTATCTGAGGGTGTGTTATCCAGCATGTAAAAGGACATGGCACCCTGTTCCATCCCCTCAGTAGCCAAATAAATGTGTACAATGGCCCTTTTGTCATGTTCTCCACTGGATGCCTGCAACAACTGTAGAGTCTGAAAATGTACCCTACAAAGGGAATAGCATGCCTTATGCACATGCCCTGTTTGGACAGACACCACTAACTCCACTGAATACCTGTAATATACTGTCACTGTAGGTACAATCACTACCTCAGTTAAATAAACAGGTCTCACCAAATGAGGTCAGAAATGTTACATCAGAAGATACCAGTCTGGCCACACAACATGCCCGAGAGACATCAAGCACAATTCCACACATCAAAGAACATGCATGTGGGACATGTACACAACCCAGACACTGTCCATGTTATGGAATATAGATCACCCACATGGGAAGCAATGTACATCACTGGCCACCCACAATAGAAACCAAGATGAGTGGATGGTAAATACAATACTCACCCCTGGGGACCACACCAGGGACTACACCTTTGAGCCACACGGGGGACTATTGTCATGTAGGCATTCCCTTGGTCTCACCTTCTAGAGCCTTCAGGCCCATTCACCTACTACACACCTGCAAAGCAATGAACCTATGGATCTCAGTACTGGCATGTGTGTGTGTGTGTGTGTGTGTGTGTGTGTGTGTGTGTGTGTGTGTGTGTGTGTGTGTGTGTGTGTGTGTGTGTGTGTGTCTGTGTTTGTGGAGATGAATGATTTTGATGCCATTCACACTCACTACACCTCCCAATGCCCTACTTTAGCATGCCTACTGATGTCAGTGACATTGAAATAACCCTTTGGCCAAATTTCAGCACTATAAGCTCTGTGGCACTTGTGATAATTATGTAATGCTGTAGTGCTGCAAACTAGTTAGGTAGTAGTTCTAATCCTGGTCCTAGCAGCTGTGATAATGTGTGTGTTTGTGTGAGAAAGTCTGTGTGTGTCTTTGTTGACACCTGATTTTGTGGAAATTCACACTTACTACACTTCCCTTACCCCTCCTTACCACTGCTGCTGATGTCACTTACCTTCAAAAATACCTTTGGACAGCTTGCCAACATGTAACCCCTTGGCGCATGCAATAACTGCATAACACTGTAATAACAATACATAGCCAGGTAGGGGTTTGAAACTCAGTACTGGTAAGTGTGTGTGTGTGTGTGTGTGTGTGTGTGTGTGTGTGTGTGTGTGTGTGTGTGTGTGTGTGTGTGTGTGTGTGTGTGTGTGTGTGCGTGTGATCAGTATCCTGATGGGGTAATTGTGTAATGACAGGATCCATTGCATTGTGGTTTTGTTACATTATTATATTAAGGATCTATATGTCCCAATATCCACATTACAAGGCCAACAGTTGTCAAACACTGTAGAGGTTGTTGTAGACAATCCACAGACATAAATGTCTACTGCCATGTGAAATTACTATGTGACAGTATGGATTAGTAAGCAATATAGGCGACCATTATAATATCCAGAGACCACTTTCCCCCCACGGATCATACACAAACATGTCTGGCTCTTTCTCTCTTCCTTTCTTACTTTCTCTCTGTCTGTCTCTCTCTCTCTCTCTCTCTTTCTCTCTTGGCCTCTCTGGTAGATGTGAAAAAATACATCTGTTTTGCATAGGCAGCAGCTTGATTTTTGTAAGTAATGTTAATGATCAGCTGATGACCTGTGCACAAATTAGAGTCCCCCACTTGCTAATTGCATTTGGAACAGCTGTGGTATCATTCCTATAGCCAATTGCATGGAAGCACACTCCTATAACTAAGCACTTCATGTGGGTGTTGGCCCTTTGTCTTCACTGTGAGCAAGACTTCATGTGGGTGTCTGACAAACAGCATCACAGAGGGTAGTTGGTAATAGCTCTTACAACAAACACTGTGGAGACAGGCCAACAAACTGGAGGGGATGTTTCAGACATGGGGACATAATGTAAGTATTGCTGTTCTACACTTGAAGTAATGTTCGTTTAACAGGGTTTGTGTGAATATGGCTGTTCTGTATGATTTAAAGTCTGGCATGACAGTGTTATGTGGTTGAGGAAACTCTCATCTGTAGGGCTATCTGCAGACTGGCCAGAGTTTGGAGTCTTAGATGTGCTGTGCTACTGACACATTTTCTGTCTTTAGAAATGCAGCAGCTGATGACTGTAGTCAGTAAATGGTGACATCCATGTAATTTACTGACTTCATATCCCTCAGAAGAGACATGTCACAACAAACCCTGTTACACCAGCAATTTTCTCAGTTTATCACAGCAATATGTCAATATTGGCCCTGTGTTTGTGCCTCTGTCCCCCACGTCTGTCACCCTTTGTCCATATGTCATGCACTAAGAGGTGCATATGTACAGTATATCATTATTTACTGACATAATTCCTGATATCAAGCCAGTGATATATCAGACTGCCAGATATGTTATGTATGGGAGCCCTTATATTTGAGGACAAAACCTTGACTTTCTGTTGTAGTCTGTACAGTAGTGAGGTCTGTGTATTTATGGAGATTGTTGGCAGAGTATCAGCATTGCGTAGCAGTGTATTGTGAATATGTTATTTGGCCTGTGTACAGACTGGGGTAGATGTCAGTGTTCTTGGTCCTGTTCTATCTGATGTTGCATGCTGCTCCAGTTTCTGGTACCCTATCAGCGTATATGTTTGTTGGGCCAAACTGAGGCATGTCCCATACCACAGTCAGGGCATCAGACTACACTGTGAATTGGGCCAGTATATGTAGGGTTAGTGTGTGAGTGGCAAATATGAGGATGGTTTTGTTCACACAGTCCATATAGTGTACTATTAATTAGGCTGACCATAATGTGACTGTGACTGTGTTGAGATTGGTTGTGGGTATGCACTTTCACACAGGTGTCTGTTACTCTGTGCTGTTACATGCCTGCAGTGCCTGCTATATTTGCAATTACATGTGTACTCCCCCCATAGAAAACTTACGTTAGTTTTGTGGCAGTCTGCCTATAGTTTAGACAGTGTATGGTGACATGCCTAGCAGCTCTGTATTTAACTAGTGGGATGTTATGTCCAGATATTTGTCAGATGTACTGTTGCCTGGCCACCATACATGTTGTGTATTTCTGAAAAAGCAGTGGGATGCTGTGAAAATGTATGTCACTAACTAGTGGGAAGTTTGTGGACTTGGGACCTCTGCTCCTCCAGTTAAAATGTGTTAGGACAGACAGGAGGGTGTTAATGCATCAACTGTGTGAGCTTATCTACTCTAGTATTTGTGATATATCCCCATTTTCATGTCTGTAAACATCCCCTTTGTCAGGCTTGGTCCACACATCTTGCACTAAGGAGTTCTGTGTATACCTCTGGACTGACCAGATTATTTAAGACTGTCTACGTTTATTGGTCATATTTCTGCTGTATTCCACAGGATCATTACTGTAATTTGTGTAGTACTTCACTATGATGATTGTATGATGTCTGCCAGTAACTGATGGCGTACATGTCAGTTTCAGAAGAGCCTTCCTATACAGCATGTCTGTTGACACAACCCATGTTACTTTAGCAACATACATTCTACATTTATAACTGCAATACTTACACTATGCTCCCTTGCACTAAGAAGTTGAGAGTTATGGTGCATGAGTGTTGTATATACCTTCTCAGATGTATCCCACCATATTTATCTGATATGTGTATATTTAGATATAAAAACATGACTGATTCAACACTATTTTCACTAACCAGTAGTAAACAATTGTAGGAGTCAAAACAGGTTTTTCACTACTAGTCAGCACATGTACTGACTGATATATTTGAAAAAGCAACAGACATTTATACAGCTCAGATGGTGTAGTGGTTAAGTGCAGTGACTATAGTCTAGAGGGTTGTGGGTTCATGACCTGCAAGGGCTGTTTATTTTGTTGCTAGGCAGAACAAGGACTGTTGGATACAGAGGGGTTAAGGCAGTTTTAAGCGGGTTTATGTGGCGGTAAGCAATGCTAACTTCAAGTTAAATATGCTTACAGTTAGCCCGAAAAGTGCTTAATCTGTGTAGGCATTGCTTAGCACCATGCAAACAGGCTTAATCCCACTTACTACTGATTAAAAGTGCTTACTCCCACACTAATTTCTTTAAAAGATAAGAAAAAAGGGGTGATAGGAAAGTGATAAAAAAGGGGGCACTCAGAGGGAAAGACAATAGGGAAAGTAGCTAGGGATGTGCAGGGCAGGTGTAGGGATGGTCCATAGCTGTCCAGTTCTTCTACAGCAACACCTGTTCATATATACTGAATTTGGAGGTATATTTGGACACTCAAACCCCTGAGAGAGGAGTGAGGACAACAATAATGTGTTGTGAAGCCAGTTAGACCAGATTACATGTGTCCAGTGGGCATGTGTGTGAAATGGACAGCTATGTATGGGGTGACATTGTTTTTTGGGAACAGATGCCCTTTTTTTAAGGTGAGAGTAGAATGTTGGGGAAGGATAGTAGGTATATTTGGGGAGGTAGATTGGGTAGGAAGACAGACAAGACAAACAAGACAGCATACAGGGATGGTATATGACACATGTGAAGGGTAAACACCTTAGACAGGGAGGGAGTGTTTGGAAATCGGAAGCCCGTGAGCCCCCAAATGGAAACAGTGGGACTGAGGTCCCCACCCATGGGCAGTCACCACTGCACCTTCACAACCTTGAAGGTGGCTATGCTGAGGGCTGAGCAGAAGGGGCAGGCTGACCCTCTAATTGTGCCATGTGGCCCTCAAGCTGGTGTAACAGATCTCCAAACTCCTTTTGGAGCTTACTACGCACACAACCCCGGACCTGGATTCAGGTGACAGTATTCTGTCCATGCCCACTCCCAGCGGGGGAACAAGCCTCATCCCATGAGGCGGTTCCACCAGAAGGTGTTGCAGGACCAGTGGACAAGGAGGTCCTGGGGTGGGTCTCTAATGTGCTGGGGCTCGGAGCCATGGCCAGATGAGGTGGAAGAGGTGGGTGCACTGGGACAGGCCTTCCCAAACGTGCTATGGTGTTATAGTTTTAGAACATATGTGGGTTAGTAACAGTCAACACAATCCAGGATTAGTTATAACAGTGTGCATAGATATTCCCATTAACCTAAAATAACAGATTTGGAACAGTTGCATAGCAAACAGAACACATGCATATATGGAACCACAGTGGCCATTACAACAGCATGCAGGTTACATTGATAGTAAAAGGCCACCAATGACAGTATTTCAACATGGAACATTAATAGAAACACATTTCAATATTTGTTGAACAATAGGACATATGTCCCAAAAGTAAGTTTGGTGTAAAACATACCCATTAATTTGTGTGTTTAGATTATTGTTGCAGATATGGTGGTGGTGGGGGGGAGATGTCATTTAACAACTTGTATATCCTTGCAGTACTCACAACTTTAATGATAATTGCTCTAATCATTACTCTACAGGTATTATTACAATACCCTATGGCCTTGGTTTGGGCAGTGGTATGTTTGTACACAGTGTATACTTCAACTGTCTTATAGCTACATTCTACTTTTCTTACCTGGTAGATCTGTGTAGGGAATGTTTGTTAACACTACCTGACTGTTTCTACACATATTCCCAGAATCCTAGTTATAATTATGCATACAGCTTGCTACCACTCCCAGGATTCAAACCATGGCTGTGTGTGTGCTAAAAATACAACAATTTGTATTTCATCAGAGTGAGCAATTTAGAAAGTGCTGTTGCTTTCTTCAGTGTTTTCTTTCTATAAGTCTCTCTTGATTGTATAATCTGACCTTGTAATTACAACATTCTTATACAAATAGTCCTAGACACCTTTTATATGTAGCACAGTGTGAGAAACAGTTGACACAACAGTACTATTCACATATCAGATCTTGGTGAATGCAAAATGTGAGGCTATACATTACCAGAGTAAACACAAACACAACCAGTCCAGGATTTAGAACTTTATTGCCAGGCAGTTACACTTTTATTTAAATATGACCTATATGGGACTATTAATGTCATATTGTCTGGTTTATTCAGTGGAAACCATACACATTTTTATAGTGCCATGTGACATTTTACTCATTTATATTTATTTGGTATAACTACTACAAGCAGGATTGTTACTCACCAGCCTTGCAACACAGCCTTTGCAACCTGCTGGCATGGGCTTCCTGGTTCAAAGCCTGTTCAGCTGCAGCTGTAATGAAAACAGAGAAACATTTATGCATACCTATCGATCACATACACAGGCTGGACTTTGGTAGACAATTATTGCTATGAATACTTACACACTCCTAGGACATCTCCTCTGTCTCTTGCTTTTTGGACCACTGCTCCAAGAGCTCCCTCTTCCTCTGTTTAAGTCAGTATAGTGGTGCTGGACCTGCTCACCAGTCCAAGGGATACCAGTGGCACTGGAGAGATCATGGGTGAGACTTCTCCAGGCTTTCACTTTATAGTTGGAGCCATGGTACTGGTCCTCCAGCACTCATGTCATGTTTTTTTTTACCAGGAGTCCTACCATCACCTTGGACTCCTGTATGCCCCAGTGCTGTACCTGGAAGTGCATGCCCTCTCCAACACCTGCCATACTGCCTACAGTGGAGAGCTACAACCAGTTATGAGCTGTATTCCTGCCTGCAGGGTTTAAATACAGTCAATTTCCCACACTTTGCCATGATTGGACAGTTTTGAAAATGCTGAGCTAAGCTAAGTTATGGGCAAACTTGCTTAGCTAAAGTTGGAAGTGCTTAAAGGGGCAGGTTCAGCTTTGCTTACCAATGGGCAAATCCATTTAGCTGGGCTATTCATTGCTTAGTATTCATATGTACACAATGCTTACACCTGGTCAACATAGCTGTGCAATGCTTAGCATTGCTTATGTTTTATTATATTGGTCTACCACCTGTATGGAATTGATTCATCATTCATTACATAATATAAATTTATTTACCTTCCCTGACATCCCTCAATGTGCTGTGATTAGTTTATTGTTGCATGACTATACTGTATGGGGCATTTGAGCTTATATGGGGGTTTCACTACTTTATTACACTGACACCTCACATTTGGGCCTAATACACTACTCTGGTTGAGAAAAATCTGCTATTTCTTACATAAATATACAAAAAAGTAAAATTTTAATGTTTACACATACAAAATGGAAATTCTTTGGTAAGGCTCAAACCATGAATGACTACATGCAAGGCATACACTCTAATTACTACACTACTGCACTTATGCTTACATTGGATGTCTATTGCTTTTTAACTTATCATGCCGTTTCAGCT
Organism: Protopterus annectens; assembly: GCF_019279795.1. Classification (NCBI taxonomy): domain Eukaryota; kingdom Metazoa; phylum Chordata; order Ceratodontiformes; family Protopteridae; genus Protopterus; species Protopterus annectens. Next base: position 1,573,120,019 of record NC_056739.1, on the reverse strand, counting down.
GGGCTAAGCATAGCTATGCAACGGGCACACCCATGCAGCTACGCTTCAATTTTATTGCATATATAAAAAAAATATTTGTTGTGTTTTTTTATTTGTATCCTTCAGAATATCCATGCTAATGCTGAACTTTTTATTCTATCAACTTTCTGCTTTGTTATGGCTTTGTCCACATTCCTTACTCTGACAGGTTGGGTGTTGTGCATTATATGCTTATACTACATCTGTTATCCTATCAACTTTTGGCTTGGTAGGGATGACTGTCCCTTATGGCTTTGCCAGATTTCTTACCCTGACGGGTTGGGGGTCTTACAAGCATTATTACTCATTTTAAATTGCTGAAAGGCAATTCTGGAGTGCAGAGGGCATGTGTATTGTGAGAGCGCTGCTGTCAGACACCACCCTGTGCTCGTACATGGAACCGTGCCTGTTTTACAGCATGGCAACGCTCCTTCATACATATGCATGGCATGCTGCCATGCTGAACAGGAATGGTCCCTGCCATGCATGAATAGCTTATTTCTGCATGGCTGCTTGTTGAATACTGAGGTCTATCTAAAGCAACTTATGTCAGGCATTTCAGACCTATCTACAAAAGTAATATTTAACTTAAGGGAGTCCTTATACACAGTGAGTCTCACAGCCACCTTTAAAAGTTCCATCTATGATGAACATATACCAAATAAGATATCAATGCAGTTAGCATAGTGAATGTTTTTCTTGGTCAAGCGCTTTATAAAAATAATTAATTCTTTACTGATGTTTATCTTACCTTTCCTAAATATATCTCTAATGCCCAGAGGATCACTATTCAAACATTTTAATTAATAGATGTTGCTAATAAAAATAAGACAGAACTTTCAATTATAAGTTTAGACTTGAACAAAGGTTTTGATTCTGTTAATTAGTTATATTTATTTAAAGTGTTCAAATGATATAATTTCTATTTAGAATTTAAAGATTTAATAATGAAGTTGTATAAAAATTCTTTATCCTTTGTTAAAATTGGATCCTTTTTATCTAGCCCCTTCAAAATATTAAAAGGCTCAAAAAGGGTGCCCCTTGTTCACTTTGATGTTTGGTGTGTCAATAGAACCCTTTGCTAATTTTATTAGAACCAATACAAAGATTAGGGGTTTTCCATAGATGATAATAACACTTCTAAAATTCAACTATTTGCTGATGAAATCTTATTAACAAGCTGTGATACTGAACCTTCATTAGAACATGGTCTTAATTCAATAAATTATTTTGAGAAGATTTGTTTTAATCATAATAAAACAGAAATACTGTTTGTTAGTAAAAGATTGTGATGAGGTTCTAGATATAAATTGGCATCATATGGTTATAGAATGTAAAATGGTTATTCCATTTTGGTTAGAGTTCAGAAACTTTGCTAAAGCATTGTTGTCAAACAACTGTACTGTTACGAATTCTTTGATTTTATTTAATGACCCAATTTTAGATTTCATAGCAAGAACACAAGTACTTCTCCTTTGGTCCATTCTGGCTATTGCCAGAAAAAATATTACAAGGAATTGGAAAAGCAGAAATATCCTCTCTTTTACTGAATTTGTTTGCCTAGTTAAGACTGTATGTAATAAAGATTTGAAAACTGTTTATTGGAGAACATAAAATATCACACATATTCATCAAAGTAAAAACTTTGAGATTTATTGGAAAAGTATTAATAGTTTTTGCGATGGGTCCCTACTCCAGCCCAGCAATCTATGAGACTCAATCCTCACCACTGACTCTGGTGAGGGATGGTCACTAAAAGCAAAGATTGGTTCACACAGTATTTTCAGATGTAGCTTCCTGTACCAAGCACAATTTCCCTTAAGAGGACACAGGGAGGATGCTCCAGACCTGGGGCTAGACTCTTCCTCTCTCTCCAGACCCAAACAAAACTTCACACTTACCACTATGGAGCTCTGTGTCCCAGTTTCCAGTAGCTGACACAAACACACTCGGATATTTGAGTTTCACACACACATACACACCTGGGAAAAGCTGGCACATATTTACTAGCTGCACCCTTTTATGCCCAGACTCAGAGACAGAGATAATCATGCTACCACCAGTCAGCTACCCTAAGGCTCTTACAAAGGGTACCCAATTATACTGTGTAAAATTATTACTAATACAGATGGTAGAGTGTGACCAAAGCAGGAAGCCTTTCAGGAGTGGCCACAGTGTCACTAAAACAAGCATAAGTACTCTCAAGATGCTAAAAGTATTCTCTAAAGGACCAGCCACAATGAAAGGTATTAAAATATTTAATGATAAATAATAAAACAGAAAACAAGAGAATACTGAATACAATAGACAACAGAGTTTCAACCACAAAGAAATAAAAATAATAAAGTTGGATAGTTTCTCACCAATGCAGAAAACAATACTGAACTATTCTCACTAAATGTCTTTGACTGACTAAATAATTACTATTCCCTGACTACTTACTAAAGAAAGGCAAGCTGATGTGTGCTGTCTTACAATAGCAAAAGCCAGATGATGTCTGTTTCTGTCTGTGTGGATGTGTGAGATAAATATCCTGTCAGAAATCTTTCCTGTTAGGTTCCAAACTTCTGCTGTGAGAGTTCCAAAAAAAAAAGAAGCTGGTTAGAGGATGATATGATCTCTGGTCACCTGACTCTGTTACAATACACCCACAGAGCTTTGCAAAGATCTGTGGCAGCATCTGAAAGCTATAATACAATTTCAAACTTTCCACCCTTCCAGGATTCTCTGATAAAACATATACATCTAATAAGCTATAATATTACTGTCTGACATACATGTATATTTCTTTTCTGTCCAGCAGGACTCACTGTTGATAAATTTTTAACACAAGCAACTTTACAAATATATTTTTTTAATTCAAACATCTGTACAAATCAGTGTGATAGTCAAATAACATAACATTCTTTAAAAAACTCCAACTAGCAATGCTGCCGTATGTACACATGTACTGCCCTACTCTCCCTGGCATAGATGGGACTACCTCATAACATCACAGTTTTGTTTAATGTAAATTTTTGTTATGGACCTGGTATAAAGTTTTTTTTTATTGGTATGTTTTGTTAAATGTTATATCTTGATTTCATATTGTTTCATAATTTAATAAAAAAAGATTATATAAAAGAATGTAGTCAGAAGAATAGGGTTTTGGAATGGTGTAATACACATGATATAAATGCATTTATATTACAAGACAGGAGTTTAAAAAAAAGAAGAAAGATTACAGACAAAGAAACTATAGGGAGGAATGATAGTCTAGAATTTGGGAAATGAGAGATGGTCTGGAATAACCATATTCTGTGGAAATATAGTAAATATATTAGATGCAGCTTTAGCAAAAATTGGGAAGATTAACCATTGTAGATTTAAAATGGAAATAAGTATATAGAATTATAACACTTTCAAATAACACCTGATCACAAGGTAAAACAATGACTAAAAGAAGAAAACCTTGTGTCTCCACTCCGTTCCTAAGACTGGTTCACCACAAGTGCAGAACATGAAAAGAAAAAAAAAAAACAAGAGCTAAAATCCAAACACTGGAATCTTATTTTGAGTGCTTTTATTCCTTATTTTATTTACATATATAGACACCGGAACTTCATCAGAAAATTACAAACTTGCATTACCACAGTTTAAATAAATAAATGATGTCACATCCTTTAAACAATAACAAATAAAATCTAAAAAATCCTTCCTTATTTAAATAATAATTTAAATATTTACATATTATCTAAAATCTATTTAAAATTTTTAAAACGTTTTTATAACACTTGACAATTTTTTTGTTTTCAAAATATATTTCATATTTAGTGCTTTATTTAAACCAAGGAACCCATCCCCCCTTAAACAGACCTGCCAACAAAGTTCCCTGGTCTCAAGACAATTATTAAATCCTGTAATAAACCTACTGTCTTCTATTTGTTCAAGAACAAAAAAATGAAATTTACAAAAAATGACGCATTCAGCACTGTGCTTCTCCAAAGCATTTGTAGCATCTCCATCCTTTACTACTTGTGTGTGTTCTCTCACTCTGAATCTAAGCTCTCTAATGCTTTTACCTACATAGTAACTAGGCCATGTACTACACAAGGCTACATAAACTATTCCCATGCTGTGGCAGAATTATATATATATGCTTATACTAATTGTAAGGAAAGGGAAAGCCTATTTCATCAGAATGTAGACTATGTAGTGATAAATATGAATATTATAATAACAGTAGACTTTAATTATGATTTAAGAAGCAATTATAAAAAGAAGGGAAAAGATATAAGAAAAAATGTTAGAAGATATAAGATGTGATAAGTTAAAAAGTTGTGACAAAAATTCCTAGACTTACAAAAGGGATATGTATAGAACTGAAATAGATTACATTATAGTATCATAAGGTTTAATTAGTGGAGAGGTAGTTGAAACAGTATTTTATGATCAACTTACAATATGACTAGAGATAAAGAAAAACAATGAATATATAATAAATATACAAAGGAATAAAAAGGATAAATGTAAAAACATGGAATGAAGAAGAAAAGAGAAGAAAAAAGATTGGTAATACAGTTACAGAAAGATCATATTACTATGAGAATATTTTATAAAACATGGTCTGAATGGTGAATGATATTTAAGGAAAAATAAAAAAATTTTTTTTTTCTTCTGTGACAATATGTGAGAAAAGTAGAGAAAAAATATAAAAGAATATCTAATGATGGATTGGAAGATTTAGAATACAATGATAGAAAGTACTTTGACAAAGAAAAAGAATTATATGAAAGAAATCAGGAAAATACAAGGGAACACACTTACATTTTCAACATCCAGGAAATTTCCAGTCAAATAGTATATTTTACACGTTACCTGGATGACAGTTTTTTGCTTATAAAATGTAATGAACTGGTAGCTGAAAAACTTGTGCATTATTTCAACACCACCACCCAGTTTTTAGAATTCACCCACAGCTTTCATCAGTATGAAATTTCCTTTCTATATGTACAACTAAGAAAACAAACACTGAGGAGGGGAGATATGAAGCTAAAATCTTCAGGAAACCAACTTATTCAAACACATTCTTGCACTACACAAGTGCCCATCCATACCATCAATAAAGATCAGTGGTTAAAGGGGAACTCATACAGGCTACTAAAATGGTAACTACTGAAATGGATTTCCACAACGAATGTGAATTTTTAAAACAAATGTTTATGAGAAGAGCCTATCTAACCTCATTACTGGATGACTTAATAGATGAAGTCAGGTCCAAAAGGCATAATGGTTTTTATAAGCCAATTTTCAGACTGTAAACATTTCTTCCCCAGATACTATATAGTCGGAGGAGTAAATACATGTAGTAACAACAACTCTTGCTTCAGAATGTAACTTTATTCTAGGCTTTGTCACGACATTTAACTTGGACTTTAGCTACATTAGAGATATTGTATGCAAAAACTGGAATATTCTCATGGAAGACAAGGAATTAGTAGTGAAACTGGGGCTTTCTCCTAAATTTATTTTGAGAAGCGCTACCAATTTTAAAAATCTGCTCAAACAAAACACTAAATCCAACTCAATTTATGCAGGAATGAAGCAATGTGAGAATTGCCATTACTGTAGGTACATGTACGTGGGCCTCACAACAATAGTAAACAATAATAAGATAACCTGTAGAATGAAACATAACTGTAACTCTATGATGGTGGTTTATTTAGCCAAGTGTCAGTTGTGTGAATCATTCTACATAGACAAAACAGAAAGAAGGCTTAAGGATAGAGTCTACAAACATATATATAGTATCAGTAGACAAAAAATGGAAAATGCTTTGGCAAAACATATCTTAATGAATCCTGAACACATTTAAATTTCGAGTTATAGATCAGGTGGCACAGAATCCTAGGGGAGGCCCATCCAGTTAGAACTTGAAAGACTAGAACTTATTTGGCAAATTCGATTAAATGCCTACAACCACCCAGGACTCAATGATATGTGTTCCCTAATGTGTATTTTTAAATTGAAAAATCTAATGAGATAGTACTGGGGACCTTTCCCCTAAATATACTTTTACATTTTTACATTTTATACTCATATTCGCTGTTCTATTAAATTGCTGGATAGAAGCTTAACATATTTTTGTTTTAACTAGTGTAATTGTGGATTTTAGAAATATTAACATGGTCATTTTAAATATATGCTGTTATTTCTTAAATAGAAGTGACTAGCAGTTTAAAATTTTAGCTGGGATGTCATGTGACTTTCTGAGCTAGGATGTCATGTGACTTACTGGGAGGGTTGTTTAAACTGTTTCTTGTGAATGAAGTACTTGTATTTGATGAAGTTTGACTATTTGGCGTGGACAAAAAGTGCTTTATAATAAATTAATTTGCTGTTCAATGCGTGGTGCCTTATTCTTTGGGATTTTGCAGTTTGTTTGCTTGTGTTTCCTTGGAATATGTATACAACCAAAATAGATTACATTATAGTATCATAAGGTTTATTTAGAGGAGAGGTAGTTGAAACAGGATTTTATAATCATCTTACAATATGGCTAAAGATAAAGGAAAACAATGAATATATAAAAATAGGCAAAGGAATAAAAATGATAAATGCAAAAACATGGAATGAAGAAGAAAATAGAAGAAAATAGATCAGTAATACAGTTATGGAAAGATCATATTACTATGAGAATATTTTATAAAACTTGGTCTGAATGGTGAATGATATTTAAGGAAAAATATTTTTCTTTTCTTCTGTGACAATATGATGTGAGAAAAATATAAAATAATATATAATGATGGATTGAACGATTTAGAACACAATGATAGAAAGTACTTTGACAAAGAAAAATAATTATATGAAAGAAATCAGGAAAATACAAGGATTGTTATTTAGGCAAAGATATTTTCACAAGGAAAAAGCAAAGAAGTATTGAATTATTTAAGCAGATTAGTAAAATAAAATGGTGGTGTAATAAGAGAAATAAAAAAGTAAAAGGAGAACTAGAAAGAACTCAGAAAAAGATTATGAATGGTGTAGTGCAATATGTACAAAATGTTTAAAGAATCTATTGAAACAACATGGAAAGTAAAAAAGTTAACAGGAAAAACAGAATAAGGAGTTATACAAGGATATTTCTTTATATGAGCTAGATAAAACATTAGGACAAGTAAATTTAGATTCAGCTTCAGGACCAGAATATATACATACATATATATATATATATATATATATATATATATATATATATATATATATATATATATATATATTTAATATGTATCAAAATTTAAGGGATTGACAAAAAAATTAAAGGTTTTGAATGAATACTTAAATGAAGCTTTTATGTATAAAGAATTATGTAGTGGAATATTTAAATTCATGTGGAAGAAGGAAAACAGAAGACAATTAAAACTGGAGACCAATCATATTGAATAATAATGATTATAATTTCTTTATGAAAATAATACAAAAGGGATTTTAAACTAAAATGGAAAAATTACAGAAGATATATATAGTATAAAGGGGAAGGGATAGCAAGAATTATTAATGATAGAGAAACTGTGGATGATATTATGAATAGAAAAGAAGAGGCAAAAACATTGACAGGAGACCTTAACTCATTCCCTGCAGTACAGCTATTTTGAGTGTGTATCTGTATCTCCCAGTGGGTGTGGCTTGAGTCTTTAAAACAACAAAGTTATCAACTTACACTTCTAACAAATACTCATTGACAGAGGTCAAATATCAATACAATTGTGTTTGCTATCATGTATGCTTCAAGATAAAATATTCTGATACATTGCATATAGCATGGTTTTGCAATTATTAATGCAAATATGAACAAGCAGTATTTGATGCCTAGAGGTGCAGTAGGAGTTAACTGCCAAAATGCCTGGAGGTGCACTCACCTGTAATGAGTTAATAAGGCATTTGATACAATTGGCTGTGAAATCTTATGGGTAATAAGGAAAGAATACACTATAAATAAAAAGTTAGGAAATTATGTATGTCAACATATAGTAATAATAAAATACTTTGCTTATTGTTTTTCTTCAAAGTTTACTGTTTTCTCTGGTCCAGCCAGCTCTATTCACCCTCTCTTGGCTCAGGCTCACTCCACTCTGCTATCCTATCCACATTCCCACCCACCCATATTTACATTACCTTTATAGTTATCGACACATTCCCATCCTCCCAAGCCCCCCCTCTTTCTGTAATCTCTACCAATAGTATTCAACTCCACCCCCTAGCACACTCCGTGGTCTCCTCCTCTATCACTTCCCCTTCATCCTTATCTCTGTCTGTAACACCCTATTCACCAACCATATTTCTTCACCTAACATATTATTGCATCACCCTTCTCCTATTACACATATATTTCTTCCAATCTCTACTGTGAATACTTTTTTCTCTATATACAATTTACTTTTTCATCTTTCTAACACCTAACTCAAACCCCTTAACATGCTTTTTACTTTTATGACCTCTCTTTTTTTGCTAATATTATCCTATCTCTCCTCATACCATACAGTCATTCAACCACTCCATCCTTCTCCCACATCTGCTCATTCTAACTCTCTTGCAAACATAAGCCACTTTCATGACATAACTCCCACACTTTTGCCTGCCTCTAGCATAATCTCCCCCAAAATTAACATTACATCACAAATCTCCTGTATATCTAAATACAAGTACAAAAACTATTACCTTTGCCTCCTCAATACCATCTTGCTCTACTGCTGTAACACTCTAATCTTGTCTGGTGATATCCATTCAATTCTCAGGCCTTATAATAACCTACTCCAGACCTCACTAACATCTCAACTGCAACCCCAGCTCTCTAACTCCTCCACAAAGAAATTATCTTTATTCTCCATCAACATCTATATTTTTCTCAATGAAGTAAGTGAATTTCATACATGGGTAACCCAGTACTCTCCTAATATAATAACCATATGAGAAACTAGGCTTAAAACACACATCTCTGATAATAAATTTCTCCCCCCAGGTTATAATGTCCTACGTCAACATAGAATATCCAAAAAAGGGGGAGGTGTTGCCATAGTATACTCTGACAAAATTACCCTATCCCCCTTATCTCCCCCTCCACCTTCATTTCATCCAGCTGAACTTTTGGCTGCTAACTATAAACTAAATAACCACAAACCCTAACCATTGTTGCCATATATATTCCACCAGGTGACAACATAGCTATTCTTGAACAAATCCTCTATTGGTTTACTAATAATATTTCAAATGAAACAATCATACTAGGTGATGTTAACATTAACTGGCGTTTTACTACTTTGGACTGTCCTAGCTCCAGTCTAAACTTATATAGATTCACTCAGCTTATCTCTTCCCCCACGCATTTGAACTCATTACATCTGAGTGACCCATCCAGGTGCATCTGCAGTTAACTCCTACTGATGCCTCTAGGCATCAAATATTGCTTATTCAATCATTCTAAAACCATGCTATGTACAAGTTTTTAAAAGGTTTCTTAACATTTGCACACTAGCAAACTCAACTGCTGTAATATTTGACCTCTGTCAAGTGCATGTAAGTAGATATTAGCTGTTTTTATTATATTAATTTATATAGATATAAATTTCACATTTTCTAAATATTTCAACAACCAAGTAACACAGAGAGAACTCCTTAACCTCAATATGAAAGTTCTCAGCAAGATATATAAAATGCTGCTGACAGTATGTGAGTAACTTGAGTGGTTGCTGAGATATTGTAAGCTGTTTACAAAATATTTTAAATATAATAGTTACTGTGTTTACTGTGACTTATAAAATTCAGTTTAAGACCTAAAACCTAAAGAATACTCCCACTATAAAATAGTTTGTGCTGAAGAGTTTGCCATTTATACTTCTTTAATAATCCTTATAGTTCCAGACATATGAGTATTTGTTTGAAATGTGAGGACATGATTTGATCGGGTTGGGAGGGTGGCCTAATGGTTAAGGTGCTTGCCTTGCAAGCACAAGGTGCAAGGTTTGAGTCTCACAAGCGATAATTGGCTAGGCTTAAAATGGCTCGCAAGGGCAGTTAGCTTAGTATGAACCTATGATTACAAATATGATTACAAATGATTCTGATTCTGTGAAAAGGCTTAGGCTCCACCCATTGGAAGTTACAGTGCAAACTTCCTAAGCTCCATTGGAGTGAATGAGTTAATAAACCAACAAACTCATCACCCATCATAGACTTGATCCTAGTTTCTGATCCTATACTATATCATCTCCCTCAATCTCTACCCAATGCAATTAGTGACCATTCATCTATCTGTGTCCAGAGAGTTCCCCCAGTTTCCATCCTGAAACATTTAATAACATTCTGTCATCCATTAACTGATCCTTCCTTTTTGACCTACCTCTTGATGACATTGTTCATCAATTTAACACCATTTTCCTTAATACTCTTAATTCTATTGCACCTCTTAGAACCAAAAAAGTCAAATCTAAATGCTCCCCATGGCATACCACATCTGCACTCTCACTGATACATAAAATAGATAATGCCTAGAAGCTCTGGACTAAGACCAAACTACCCTCCCACTACCAAACCAATAAAGATCTACACAATCTTACTAAAAAAAAAATAAATAAATAAATAAACTTAGATAAAAGAACTTTTTACCACAAACCACAAACACATCACAGCAAAAATCCCAAAAACGTCTGGCATTCTATTAATCAGATCCTGCATCCAGGTAACCCCTCTACTCCAAATCCCTGCCCTAATAATACTCCACTGGAGACTGCTAGCATTTTCAACTCATACTTTATAGATACTGTCAGCAAACTCATACAAATTATAAACACCACTGAACCAGTAGACTTCACCATTTCTCCAAAACTTAACAACCCATTCTCTCTAAAGCCTGTGTCTACAAACTTCATCAAAAACCTTCTCAACAAACTGAAACCTTGTTCTTCATCTGCAGATAACCTACCTCCAGTCTTCCTAAAAGCCACTGCCAGTTCCATAGCTTATCCCATTTCGATCTTTATAAACCACTCTATAAGTTAATCCACTGCCACTTCTCTATGGAAACAATTATACACAATACCCCTCCACAAAGGTGGAAATAACACTGAACCTTCCAACTACTGGACTATTGCAATCTTATCCCCACTCTCAAAGATATTAGAAAAATGCATACATAAACAAATCTTAGATTATCTCCTACAAAAACTGCTTTCTCTTACACAACATGGCTTTCATACTTACCACAGTACCTCCACAGCCCTTATTGCCTTCACAGACTCTACAGTACAAGCAAGAAATACTAACACACTGGTTTTCTGTCTGTTTCTAGGTCTTTCTAAAGCCTTTGATACTGTCTCTCACCCCATGCTACTCTAAACGTTTTAACCTCAGTCTTTCCTCATCTACTATGTCCTGGTTCCAAAGGTAAAAGACAGCAAGCTGTTAAATGGTTTTCCTCTCTCTCCCAATTTCTTCCAGTTAAGCTGGGTGTACCTCAAGGATCAATACTTGGGCCTTTATTTTTTAACATTTTTATAAATCACCTTAATACCTCCTGGCCATGCTCATTCCTTATACAGTATGCTGATGAGTCCACAGTCATCACTACTTCTGATAGACTCTCAGACCTTCATACCCTCACTGAAAAGTCCTTCAATCTTATTAAAAACTGGCTCAATAAAAAACAACTCATCTTGAACCCAAATAAAACTAAACACCTACATTTGCTACCCAAATCACTGTTCCACCTTAAAGCCACATTCACCATTACATCTCTCAATAGCACAACCATTAAAGCTGAATCCCATACTAAGCATCTAGGTGCTATTACAGATGACCAACTTAAATTTGACCTTCATCTGTTCCAGTGCATGAAGAAAACCCATCAAATACTCAGCCTGTTATATAAAAATAAAAAGTTCCTTTCAAATGAATCCAGACTGACTCTTGCTCATGCTTATCCCCTACCAATTCTTTTATGGTTCACAAATGCTAACTAACCTACAATCCAATCTTCTCTTAAAACTCAAAGCTAATTATAACAAGATTACCAGATTTGCTGCACTCCTTCCAACTAAATCTCATCATTGTCATGCTCTCAAAACTCTCAACTGGTTAAAATTCCCTCATCAATTATTACTTTTCCAACTCACTATCATCCACTCTGTGCTGCACAAGCTCCTCTCCTGCCCCAGCATCGCATCTCTAGTCTTCCCTTATTTACCACTAAGAACTCTTAGGAACTCCGACCAATTTTACCTTGATATCTACAAGCCCAAAAGATCTTCAGGCCAAATATTTTATAGTTACTTACCCGCACTTTCTTGGGATAAGCTCCCCTGTCCATTAGAAAAATAAGGCAGTCTCATGAATTTAAGAATACCTTAAGAAATCACTTAAATATTGCATGGGCTTGGCCCTGCATAAAACCTCCCTGAGTAGCACGCCCATCTCACCTTCCCTTCCTCTCCTACCCAAAACATCCCCTTCTATTTCTTTCTTAACCCCCTTCCTCCTCTCTCCTATGGCCCAATTTCTCCTCATTTTGCATCTCTGTCCTCTTTACCCTTACTTTCATACTTATGTACTCTTTCTCCTGTATAATGATCGCTTCTATATACCTACCTTTTATCTTTTCTGAACTTTCTCTCCTCCTATTTAGCATTCTTCTCTAACAATCCTTCCTCTATCTTACTCCTCCTTTTATATATTAATTCATTACAAGCATTGTGGTGCAACTTTGTTCCTTACTCCTCAATTATTTCCATTATTTTACCTGACTACATGCTAATGGGACCTCTACATATATGTAAATATTGTCACTTGACAATAGATCAGAATGTTTGCTTTGTTTTATGTTCTTACATTAGTGTATTATTGGATTTTATTGTATTATTTTATACTATTGTTAATTTGTTCTTTTGTAAGTGGAGCTATTCTCCCCGAGCCTCCACTGAAAAAGGGCTTTGGCTCTGTTGGACTATCCCAGTCAACAAATTTTAAATAAAAATAAATTAATTAATAAAAATATTTGTATATGACTGGTTAAGCCAAGAGGTGGATATGAAGAGTGGTGTAAGACAGCAATATCCAATGAGTTGTATAGTCTTTGCATTAGCTATGAATGTGATAGTATGTAAAATAAATTACAAAATGAAGGTGGTGAGGTATGCAACACCTGAAAGGTTAAGAATTCTAGTCTTGTTAAATTCTGCAGATGACATTATAATAGCTGCAGAAAAACAAAATGTGGATAAAATAAGTAATAATTTGTACAAATGAGTGTATAGAGGTGATAGAAACAGAATTAAATAAAGAGAAAGGTAAAGGTTTAGGTTATGTACTAAAGACAGATGATATATTTTATAATGAATGAAATTTCCATGTTATGTATACAATTTTTGAATAAAGATGTAAGTAGAATTCAATGGGAAAAACAATGCAATAAATTAAACATACCTGCTTTTTATGCAGAACATATACATTATCATTCAGAAAAAAAGTGCATTTGTGAAATTTAATACCAATAGAAAAAAGCATACTTAGCAAATGTATTTACATTGCTAGCAACATTTTAAAAGAAATTATTGCAAATAGTTTTTCATTTATATGGGTTTCTAGATTAAACCCAGTAAAAAGAGGAGTTCTGAATGCAAATAAAGAAGATGGAGGTTTAGGGTTAATTAACTCACTGGTAAACCTGTACAAAATGTTAAAGTGAATAAATGAATAAGATGAGAGATCAGTAGTAAAATTGTATAAATATGAGTATGATACATTTTTAGGTATGGTAAAAAAAGAGTAAAAGTGAAAAAGAATGTATAGATGAAGAAATAAATTGTTACCAAGAAAAATATTTTTGTGGAAAATACAAATTGATGATATAGAAAAGAAAGAAAAGCATTGCATGACATCATAGTAATAAAGCATTATTATGTAAAACGATGGGAAAATCTAACAGATGAAAATACTAAAGTTATAAAGATAAGAAGCAAATTGTGTAATAAGAAAGTAGAATGTCAAGATTTTTTTCTGGAGACTGGTAATAGATAAAAAGAAGAAGCTATTGAACATGTGTTTTAAAATGTAAAAGAGTAAAAAAGTTATGGGGAAAACTATGTAAGGATTTTTCAAAGATGTAAATGAAGTGGATAAAATAAATGCGGACACAATTAAATATGGATATTGTAACAATAGAAGTAAAGAATGTGTTAAAAGAATAGATAAAAAGTTATTTTATGTTATATGGGTTATATGAAATGAAATAATTGAAATTATGTTTAATGGGAAATGGATTTTAGCAAAAATATTAAATAAAATCAGATGGTGGTTATGGAAAAAGGAGTGGGGTCTAATAGGGATGAAAATGTAAAATGATTGTAAGGAAAATTATGAGTATGTGTAAATATATTTGTATATCTATATATTTGTACAGCTGCAAATATTTGTAAATATGTAGATATGTTGGAAATAAGAGTTATTTTTATATATAAATAAAGGACCCCCTACTCTTTTCAATAGGTGCTGTGGGGTTTTTTACATATTCCTGAGCTACCACCAACTCATGCAGATGGGGCCTCAGTTTAACATCTCATCCAAAGGATAGGCAACTTCTCATTATCTTTGTTCTTCTGATTAATTTTTGATACTCTCCAGCATTCACCAGTTTCCATGTCTGTCATTTGTATTTATTAAACTCTCACTGATCCAGATGGTCTCATAAATATCTTTTATACCTTAATCCATCTTCCTTCTGGCAGCAGGGCAAAATGGCCTTTATGTAATTCAACCTAATCTTTTCCAAAACCAACAGGATTTCCAAAGTATTGTGCTTTATGCAGCATATGCATTAAATTCTTCGGCTAATAGGTCAGTCATCTTGTTAGATTTACTGAGTATATTCATATTTTCACAAACATTTTCAAGGTTAATGTAGAAATGGAAAACTACTAAGAAACATCTCACTGACCTGATAATAATCTATCATTTGATGACTATCACTTTCTGTCTCTTTTACACAAAGAAATAAGTATTATGTCCAGCCTTGCATCTCTATTGGTAGGCTCTACTTATGCAAATAATAGGGATCTAGAAATAAAACTTAAGTGCTCACAGCACTTATCCATTTCAGTTCTCATTTTTACATACTTTAAAAACATATCTAGAGTACTGTAGTCTTCAGTAGCTTTAGCAATGGCTAAACCTAGTAGATAACCCTGCAATCAATAGGAAACTAAATAGAAATTGTCCTGTTGTACCTATATCTATATCCCATAGCTGTAGTTGCCCAAAGCTGTAGCTAGACTGGGGCAAAGGGGACAGCTGCCCCAGGTGCAGGCTGTTAGAGGGCACAATCAGCACTGAGGAAAAGTTGCTGGTCTGTTCCTGTGAGCAGTCTTTGCAATAAATTAAGGAGCTGCTTGAATGCCATTCCTTCAGCCCGTAGTATGATTTGTGTTATGGGGTTCTTCTAACTGCAAAGCTACAAGGAGCTTCTGTCAATTGGGGCATTAATCAAGAGTGCCAATTGACATAGCTGGAGCTCTGATTTTGCAAGGCACATCACAATAATGTCATGCAAGAAATGTACTTGAATATAAAATGACTTAATTTACTAAAATCTAGTTTCCTCTCTAGCAGCATTAGTTATTTATTTCTCAATATTTCATACTGTCATGCTATCACTAATTAAATGCATGTCACTGCAAACACATCAAACAGAACTCTAAACAAATGCACAAGTCTAGAAGACAAGCTGACATAGCTATATCATAATTTCAAATGACTTTGAGAACATAGATGAATGAACTATGCCCATTTGCTTGATATCCAGAAAATTACAGAGGAAAACATCTATTCCTCTGTGCATTCAAAAATATTACATACTTTACATATTCTCCCAAATAATACTTGATAAAAACCCATAGAATACAATAAATACCAGTCTATCTCATCTGAGACAAATTTAGTTGAGTTCCACGTCTTTTTATATAACAGAATGTCTCCTAAGTAAAGTGGCACTCAATGAAACCATAAAGATAGAGGGGACATATATATGGGTGTCCAGAACTATGAAGGCTGTATACAAAAGGTGGGTGGAATGTGTTGTTTTGGATGGCATTTCTTGTAACTCTGGAAGTGGTACTAATTGTATATAAGGGATGTTGCAACAATACTGAAAAAATGTATGTGATAGCAACTAAACTCAGGGCACAGACAATAAATACCATTATGCCCCTTGGTGTAATTTCAAATAAAAGGGGAGACATCAATGGCATCATAACATATCTAAAAGATCAATGAAGATCAAGAGAGGATGATGGGATATTGGAGAACCTGGCTGTATCAATGAAGGGACAAAAAGAGAAACAAAGTTCACTAGTCACGAAATGCAACCTACTAAGTGGTTCAGCTTAGGCAACCTATGAACCTATGAACACACATATATACCTAACTGTTGTCCAATCTTGTGGTTTTGTCCAACATAACTAATCATATAAAACTCCATAGAGTATATAACTTCTATGTTTGTTCCATTCACACATCTCTAAGACCATGTAGACTTTAATGGTGGTGGTAAAATCCTTGAACTACAACCTGTTGTCACCTGTCTCTGACTGTGTGGAAACTACAGGTGGTAGCCATGGCTCAGAGCAATGCACTTACAAGACTTAGAGCTTTTATCAATAAAAATATCAAAATAAAAATTTCTGAGGCTTCAGATCTTTCCAGAGGTTCACTAGCTTTATTTCTTCAAACACACTTCATCAGATCTAAGTTTTCAGACTAGCAATTTCAGATTTATACAGTCTGTAGCTTAGACTCAGGGGATAACAGGCAAAATAGCAGCCAATCAGGGGCAGAGCATGGGGCTGAGGCTGTACAAGTAGCCAATCAGTGATTATCCTTAGGCTGCTGAGGGATAGGGTTGTAGAATCATCCTCATGTCCCCTAATTAAATTGGATAGGTGGAGAGACTGAGCCAGTAGCTAGTCACTGACTGGGACCATGCTGATCAAGGATACAGTCATAGAATCATCCTCATTTATCTAATTAAATTGGATAGATAGTGACAGGATGGAAAATCAAAACTGGAAAAAAATGTTGCTATGGAATCTCCCAGTCCTTGTGGTACAAGATGATCTTCAATAGCGTACAATATCTGAGACCAAATTTTTAAATAGCTCTTGCATACAATCCTGATAATAGCTGCTCTGCAACAATGTGTTTTTGAAGGATACAAAACTGTCTATACAAAACATTCTATAGGAATATAATCATCTAAAGTATTTTGCCATGGATCTTAATGAACCCCCCCCCCCCAAGAAAATGTAAAAAAACACACAGTTATAAGAGCCTATGGAAAAATAAAAATACGTATTTATACAGTTTTAATTTATAGCCCACTTTTACAGGGCTGTGTATACTAACATATAAATTTTCATTTAGCATCCACCAAACTATCAAATTCTTCAAGTCTGTGATAATCAAATTCAACAGTCATAACCTTACTGTTCAGCTGCTTAAGACTAACCATACTTAATGAAGCAGTCATGTTAGTGAAAATTATTTAATTTGTTTTTTGGACAATCTAAAAGGAGTGGAACTATAAATGGGCATCCAGCCTAGAAATTAAGAGGTAAGCAATGTGTGTGCCCATAATCAGCACAAATCACAGGCTCTGAAGGAGTCAACCATCAGCTGACTGGATTCATAGAAAGTTTGTGAGGATTCCCACCTGGTTAGAAGATAATGCTTTCCCTCCTACTCAGACCTGGATAAGTGATAGTCAAAATAGATGAGGACAACTCAGTCCAGTAAACAGTTGAAGCCAATGTTTATCTCTAGCTTAGGAGAAATCAGTGTATCTTGTGACAGATAGTCCTGATGCTGCTTATGTGCAGTAGAATCTGTGGCAGTTCCATTTCTTGAGCTTGGCCATACTCTTAAAGGTTTAGTATAGACATTAAGCTTAATTTGTCACTCTTGTTCCCTTTTTTTAAGATAACATTCAGGTCTAAATCCATCTGAAAGTATTTTATGTCCTCATATACATGGAAAGAGAAGAGTAAGTGTCTTGGGTACACCACAGTGTCTTATAAGGGGGTTCTTTTGGTTCATTTTTCTAATGTCCGAGGTATGTTGAGACTGCTACTTCTGTTGGCATGGCTGCACCCACTAACTCAGATTGACTGCTGTGATGCATCATACTTCTTGGGGCTAAGCTGCAAACTGTATAAATCTGAGATTGCCAACCTGAAAATTTATATCTGATGATGTACATTTGACAAAAATGTTCATCTACATAAATAAAGCTAGCTTAGGTTTAGAAAAAATATGCAGCCTTTGAAGTTTTTATTTTAAAGTTTTTATTGGCCAAAGTACTATGTCTTATAAGTGTAATACTCTGAGCCATGGCTATCACCTGTGTTTCCATGCAGTCAGTGACAGATTACAACAGGTTGTGTTTCAGTGTTTTTCCACCTTCATTAGATGTCTTGGAGTAAAGCCTGCATACTCTTAAAATCCTAGAGACATGGGATTGGAACCCACATGGGATCTAGTCAACAGATACTGAAGAATATTTCTCCTAGACAGACTTTTTTAAATAAAGACATTTAAAGTTTTTCAGTTACACCTGACAAACTAAACTAAAATAAAATTAAAAATTTTGATACAGAATCAGAGAACCTTAAATGTTAAGAAAATGGTCAAGTTGGTAAGGCAGCAATTCAAGTGAGGATTTGAAAGTTAGTTGCAAAAATCCACTCCGACCTTAGACTGGGAAGTAAGAAGGGAGCATAAAGAGCTACTCATTACATCATTCCCAAAAATGCAGCAATGGCAGAGAGGAACGGGGTTCTCTTCCTCAAAGTGGAGCTCACAAAATAAGACAAAATGCATATAAGGACAGACAATTAGACAGTGTGGAGAGTTCAAGGATTGCATTATTGATTAACTGTGCTATGATATCCATACCTATGGAATCTGTGACTTCTGTGCTGTACTATATGACAGCTTAGAAGGTTAGGAATCAGATGTTCACTATAATGAATGGGGGCATCATTTCTATTCTACTTTTTTCGAGTAGCTGAAATTCATCTGTTTTAACATGACAGCAATTACTGTAAATATTTTTATGCCTGAGGAAAAAGGTAGTCTATCATGCTATGAAACATATGAGGTGTAGCCTTTCTCTTTTCAGCTTCTGAATTATAACTGTGGATATTTTGAAGAGCGGTATCTGTGTTTAATGACACAGTGGGTTTAAATACCTCTGTTTGAGATCCTGTAATCTAAATCCTTATTGTAATTACTTTAAAAAGGGAGAGGAGGCAAATGGATAATAATTCAAATATTATTAAGGGAGATAGATTGGTAGAAGTCCCAGTTAAATGTTTTGGGAGAAGACTGCAGCCAAAGTCTATTGTTAACAGTTTATTTTATTTATTTTACATTTGTTTACCAGGAAAGTTCAACTGGACACAGGTCCATTTTGAGCTGAGGTCTAGGGAGAAAAGCTCCAGATAATAATACATACACAAATCTGACAGTAAAGAGATCTACAGGGTTTATACAATGAATAGAAGTTGTAAAATGCTATAGGATAATATAAAGTAAACAAAATGTGAAACAATAACATTTTGTTCGTCGTGAGAATGCTGACCATTACCAACATCCTTGTTGACAATTCTACAATGAAATCACTGAAAAAGTTTTAATAGTAACTGTGAAGATAGGTGAAGGCTGCTAGCCTAGTAGATATAATTTTATAGATAATTCTGTCATTTGTAAATATTAATGTAAGCCACAGGCTTGTTCTCTTAAATGTGAAAAGACTGTATTGGATGTTGAATTGAAAAAATGTACCAGTGCACTCTGCTGTAAGAAAGCTGATAAGTCAAGCATTGTGAAATTCTTTGATCTAAAACTCAGAGCCGAGATGTCTAGAGGGAGGCATTCTGCCTATTGTTTTGAGGCCAGAGTTAATGGCTAGACTTTACATGTATAATTTCTTTTATTGCTCTGGCTTCCTGACCAGCTGCAAGATCAAAAGGTCTATTAACCTCTGAGTTTCTGCTAACCTGGGAACCAGAAAGAAATTATGTAATCTGAAATGAGCCTGTGGTACTGTGTTATCAATTTAAGGACAGAAAGAATGAGGGCATTTTAGCATTTCTCTTCAGAACATCCAACATCACCAATACTGTCTTGCTCTATATGTAAGTTTATTTTAGAATTGTGTTTTCTCTTAGATATAGCTAGGAAATAGTAAGATTAGATTTGTCTGTTTTCTGTATTTATGCCAGAACTTCTCTACTGTATTATTTTAAGTATTTCTCTGTGATCTCTGAACTCTTGACTAGCACTGTGTAGTAAGAAGTTTTGTCTTGTATTTCTATTATTTATTATTAAATATTTTAAAACCTTTCAACTGTGGCTGTTTTGTGTAGAGATAATTTAAGCTTTAGACTACATTGCATGTATATAGTGATTGCTGTCCAAGTCACTCCAAATAATCCTTGACTGTTCAGTTGCACTTACCATTTGGATAATAATATTGCATAGTATAATTGGTCACCCTTTCATAAGGGCCTTTTGGTAGCTGATAAATATTAGTGTGTGGTGGCAAGTGGTACTACCGTATAGTCAGGGTAAAAGGGGTACAGCTGGAGAAGCTGTGACAGCCTTCCCCAGGAGTGTCAGCGTGGTTGTATATAACTCTTATCTCAAAGTGTGTGTGTCAGCTACTTGGGCAGGGACATGAAGCACTGGTTGGATAGAGAGGGTGCTGGAGGTTTTAGCTTGCCCACTAGGCTGAGATCTGGATGCTATAGCTGTGCCGGTTGGGAGTATTATTTGGGACCTGCAGAGAAAGGGAGAAACCAGCCTCAGACTGACTGTGATCTCTGTGTGTTCTTAAGGGAAATTGTACTTTTTGTGTCTACTTCACTTGTGTTAGTGGTGAGGATTGAGGCTCCTTGATTGCTGGGCCAGTGCATGAGAGTTACAGTAACATTCATATATTAAGTGCAATATTAAGAGTTTTACCCATCTTAAGATTGTGATGTAGGAGGGTCTTAGCTAATCTAAGTACTTATGCTGTGATTCATGTGTTTTTGAAACATATTGAGGTGGGTAGTACTAATAGATAGAGAAGGTCTGTGAGGTATATTGGTTAGTATGGAATGCAGACTGTAGAGAAAGCATTTATCCTGGGGGGGGGGGGGTTCATAGAAGCATAACCAGGTATTCATACAGTGTTTTTAGGAGTTTCTTAAACTGTGAGTTAGAACTTATGGAAGTCAGGTGGATAGGAAGGGTATTCCAGTTTTTACAAATTAAATAACTGAGGAAGGATTTCCCTGCATCATTATGCTTGATGACATCTAGGTGGTTTGGGGTACTGGATCTTAAGGTTCTTGTTGTAGAGTATGGGATAATTAGGTTTTGGGGAGCTGGAGTTTAGTTGGATTATAATATAGTTTGTGTGCTAAAGACAATTGATTGAGTTTCAAGAGATGAGGTAGCTCTATCCAGTTTAGTTGTTTGAGAGCTACACAGTGATGAGTACTATATGGTGTCTCAGTGGCAAACTTAGCAATTTTGTGGTAGCAGGATTCTAATTCATGTAGGTCAGATTTGTGGAGGTTGGTTAGAATTGGGGATGCATAGAGGAGGGTAGACAACAGGTGTGTCCTGGCAATAGTGGTTTTAGTGTGCTTAGTCAGGAATTCTTTGTTCCGGTAAAGGAGACCAAGTTTTTTGTGAACTTTCTTGATAGTTTGGGCTATATGAATGTTGTTATAGAGTGAAGGTTTGCTAATG
This sequence comes from Protopterus annectens, assembly GCF_019279795.1. Classification (NCBI taxonomy): domain Eukaryota; kingdom Metazoa; phylum Chordata; order Ceratodontiformes; family Protopteridae; genus Protopterus; species Protopterus annectens. The sequence goes on along the minus strand of NC_056739.1, from coordinate 1,573,098,179 downwards.
TGCAGGCTGAACATATGAGGGTGGTGCCATCAGTATATTGTACTACTGTGGCATTGGGAATGGAGGATATGAGCTGATTGGTGAAAAGAAACAGGAGTCGTGGGCCCAATATGGAGCCTTGAGGGACTCCTAGGGATACTGGGAGGAGGGGGGATAGTTGCTTCTGCCATTTTACTGCTTGCTGGCATTCTGACAGGTAGCTTTTGAACCATGTGAATGAGGGGGTGATGATGTTTAGGGAGGAGAGTGTTTTAAGGAGTCTATTATGGTTGACCATATCAAAGGCTTTGAACAGATCTAAATATGTGGCAGATACTCATAGTCCATTGTTTCTGTGGTGGTTGACTGTGTTGGAAAAGGACATTAGAGCTGTGGTGGTGCTGTGTAAAGGTCTGAAACCTTGCTGGTATTTAATTAGGAGATTGTTTTGCAGCAGGTACTGCATTAGTTGGGTATGAACTGCTCTTTCTTGTATTTTTGATAAAGGTGATAGAATAGCAATTGGTCAGTAGTTATTGAGCTCTAGGGAGTTGCCACCTTTATGCAGGGGTATTATATGAGAGATCTTCCATATAGTAGGTACCTTACATTCTGTTATTGACCTATTAATTAGAATAGTAACAGGGTAGGCTATAGCCTCTGCAGCTATCTGTAGGAATTCTGCAGATAAGTTATCTGTGACCAGGCTGCTAGGTCTAAGCTTGTGGAGGAGTTTTAAAATGGATTTGGTTGATAATGGGTGTAAGGTAAAGTGGGATGTATTATCTAGTGTATTTGTGCATATTTGTGGGGTTGGTAGGCCATTGCAAGTACTGTTGCACTGAGATTTTGCTAGGGCCTTAACTGTTTCAGTGAAATATTTATTGAACTGAGTGGGATATTCTCATGATTCTTTACTGTTATTGGTGATGGGCTGCTGGATTTGCCTGCTTGAAGTATAGTTTATAGTGGCCCACAATTTTTGAGGGTTGTGAGTATATTTCTCCTGGATGTTTTGGTAGTAGTTGATCTTGTCTGGTTTAATCAACTTTTTGGCTCTGTTACGGAGTTCTGAGTACTTTTGTTTTGTTGACTGGGTTCTGTTTTAATGAAACTGTATCATACTTTTCCCTGTCTTTGAGAATGGATTTAGTTACCCTAGTTAGCCAACGGGCATATTTTTCTTTTATCCTAATGGTTTTGGTGGGTGCATGATAGTTTGATGTTAGTAGGAAGGATGAGTTAAAGTAATGGACTGCTTCATCTAGTGGTAGCTGTGTTAGTGGTTTCCAATTGCAGTATTTTAGAGCATTTATAAAGTCTTCTGGTTTGAAGTTCTTTTTTGCTCCTTATTACTCTAAAGATTGTCTAGTGAATTTGGTGATTTCTACTCCAAACAAGGAAGGTAGGTTGATGGTTGCTAAGGCTGTCAGGGAGACAGCCTACTGCAAGTGAGGGTTCAGACATAAGAATATAGTCCAAAATGGACTGGCATTTTGAGGTTTTGTCAGCTCTAGTAGGGGATGTGTTAAGTTGGGTAAACCCACGGAGGTTAATGTAGGTGGGTGGGTTATGGCCAGTGCAGTTGTGCCAGTCTATATTAAAGTCTCCTAACAAAAGGTGAATTAAATGCTGTGTTGTCTCAAGAGGCAGTAGAGATAATGCCTTCATTTAGGATGAGGCTGTAATATGCCAAGTGATATAAAATAAGAACTGTGACAGTCAATGATCCCTGTCTTCTGGTTCTGTTCTCTTAATGCTCCATCAAGGAGTATAATGTATAAAGAGTGGGGGAATGGATACATGTTTATTTTCTATGAAATTATTGTTAGACTATGCATTATTAATGAGGGTGGACTTTCTGTTTTTTGGTAATGTCCATTTCTCTGAGTTGACTTGCTCTGTACAAGATGGGACATCAGAAGGAATCTGTTGGGTTTATAAATGTAAACTCCTTTTATGTATTGGTGCACAGTGTTTGGATACATTTAATGTGTATATATCTGACCCATTTTAGAAGGATCCCAAGTAATACAACTTAGAGAAGCATCAGATGGATCAGGGTTCAGTAGAATTGGTACAGGAAATAATAAGCATAATATAATGGGTTTATATCAGATTTATGGAATTTTTGTAAACTCAAATTTCATATGGTCGAGACCATCCTCGGGATTCAGGAATGGCCATTTTCTATGCAGGAACAGCATAGGAGCTCCTGCATGGAAAATGGCCACTGAGCAATCCAGGAAAGTGCTGTTTTCATGTGCATAAGCGGGCCTACACTGTTCCTGCACGGAAAGCTGTGTGGGATGCAAATCACCTCATTTTCTGCTAAAAAACATGCAAATGAGGTGATTTTGCGATCCATGAAGCTGGCTGGACTCCATGCAGGAACAGTGTTAGAGCAGAAATGTATTCAGTCAGTAACTGAATACATTTCAGCATCTGAGCAAACGGAGAAAGGACAGCTTATGGAAAGCATGTATTGCAGTCAAACACACATGCCAATGGCCAAATATAAGGCCACTGGCATCAATAAATGTTTATTTTTTTTTAATTAAACTTTTATTTTTGGCCGATCATGGCTGTTTAAGCTTAGGGCAGCAGCGCACAAATCGGATTGTGCCGAAAATAAAAAAAAAATGAGAAAAGTCAATTTTAAGATAATTCTGCATTTTGGCATTATAGTCAATGGCATGCAGAATGTAAACAGTACGAGGGAGCACTGGTTGTCAAGGGGAAAGGGTCCGTCTAAGTGTAATAACTAAAGATGTAAACACTAAGGTATGCAAATGAGGGGAGTTATACTGAATAACAGATTTCCTCAAAGTGTCAGCTTGCACCTAACTGTGTAGGTACAGTAATACAACAGTGCAAGTATAAGAGCTGAATGACTTCAGAAGGCAGTGTGCCATGCTTGCTGTAAGCTTATTGGAGCTCTGTGGCCCATGTTTGCCCTTAGCTAAGCACAGCTAAGGAAGGGGTGTGTTTGAGGTTGTATTGTCTTATTCCTTGAAATGCCGAGTGTGTTCATGTCCAGGCAGGGCCATTTCTGCTTAAAAGAGCTTACATTAGCTAAACGGGTGTGCACGGCATGCAGCCAACCTAAAAAAAATAAAAACAGAGGAAATAGCAGAACTGTTTACATTTGAGCACCAGGTATGCATGACACTCCTCAGGACTTAAATGGGGAGGAAGTGGGAAGGGGAAACAGCAGTAGGAAGGCAATCAAGGAGAACTAGCATAGCTGGCAAGTGGAATGTGTCAGAATCAGCCAATTACACATGCAGCAGGCCAGCACACTAATATAAACTATGCAAACACCCTACAGACTGCTTTTTCCCACAAACTCTACACCACCAGTGTACACAGATGGGGGATTTTTAACTGGCAAAAATAACTAAATATGTTAGAGGCTGCTGCTGCTTTACTCCATCAATATGTGCTAGAGACTGAGGGTGGTGAGAAGGAGCATGCTGACAACCGAACCACAGTGAAGAGGAGGAGAAGAGTGTACAGACCCAGGGTAACCTACCAGGGCCTACATGAGCTGGAGATAGTAGAGTGCTATGGGGTGGACAAGAACATTCTACAGCATATCATTGAGCTGTGCCAGCCACGCCTTATACACAGACCTAATAGAGAGGAACCCATCTCAGTGGATACCAAGGTATGTCTAGGCTTAAGAATACTAGCCACAGGTACCTTCCAAAGACCAACTGGGGATATTATGGGGGTCTCACAGGCATCAGAACTCAGGGTACTCCACCATTTCCTGGATGCCATGACACAAAATGCCAATGAGCACATATATTTCCCCAATGCCCATGAGGCGCTCTCCACATGTATGCATCTCTTGCACCATATAGCAGAATACCCTGAAGTAGTTGGTGCTATAGACTGCACGCACATCCACTTCAAAGCACCACCCAGTGAGCGGGGCAGGGTCTACATAAACTGCAAGGGCTTCCCCTCCATCAACTGCCAGGTCATGTGCGATGTCCAAGGCATTATCATGAATGTATGTGCTGGCAGCCCTGGAAGCTATTACGACTCCCACATCTGGCATTGCTCACAGCTGTATCAGGTGTTTGCCAGAGGGGGCATCCCATATGGTCATCTAGTGGGGGATCCTGGCTATGCACTGGAGCCGTGGCTGATGACACCCATCAGAAATGCACACCCACACTTGAACAAGAACACCATAATGAGGCACATGCACAAACCAGGATCATTGTAAAGGTTGTGTTTGAGATGCTCATGTCATGGTTCCACTGCCTTGATGTATCCAGTGGAGCCTTGCAATACCTTCCAGCTACATGTACACAAATGTTCATAGGATGTGCCATGCTACACAATATGATCCTGCGGAAACAGCTGCAGCAGGAACAGCATGGGGCAGGGCCACACAGCCCCCCCACGATTGCCAAGGCCAGCACAGGCACAGAGGGAGTCAGAGGAGGAACATCCTGAGCCTGCCCCTGTAGGCAGAAGGAGGCATACACAGTATGCCCAGCCCTTGGCAAAGAGGCTATGCATAGCACACACATTGACACTGTAGGGACCCAGGGACTGATACCTCTCTCTGACTCTCACAGACAGTAAAAGGGATGCCAAACATGACACTACCTGAGCTTTACCATGTACAGGGAGTGTACTATGTACATCCAACATAATCAGCCCTCCAGAACTGTCCTCAATACTGGCCCAGCAACAAGGTAAGTCACTCTTCCTATCCATTACTGAATGGAGTAGTATGTTCTCATACTTGTATGTATGATATGGATGCAAGCATGCAAGGGAATTGGGTGGTCAAATGGGATAGCAGCAGACAGCTATATGAGACAGCAGGAAGTTCATAACAAATACTGGTGTCAACATACTAGGCAGCACTACACCAGGTGACATCCTCCACTGTAGTACCATGTGATGGCCCAAAGAATTGTGGGTGTCAATACGTCACACACATGGATGTCAATGAGGGTCACATATCCACCACCAGCCTCACCTAGCAGGACAGGTGTAGATGACCATGACGAAAGGCTGGGCTAACACCCCCAAATGATGGTAATGGTGAACAGCCCCCCACCAGATCTACACAGACATACTACAACAGGTCTGGCAGTTGCATTGCAGTTCTGAAGGGTAAGAAGTCTGAACCTGAAATATATGCCATTAAGATCTAACATGTGTACTCCACTGATATGCCTCCTGTCTGCATGATAGGTCACAATACAATATGAAATGGAAGCCACCAGAGTAACCGTACCTGTACAGTCATTTCAAATGTTAAATTCTGCAGGTGTGCACCCCCCCCATGCAAGGCCATGTTGACAAATGCCAGGAGCATGCCTCCCCATGTCCTACTGCAAGGACTGTGGATCAGGCCATAAATACTACTGGGATAAAGGCCCAACTATAGGGATACCTCCGAGATATTGCTTACATAATGTCAGGTGGAGGAGAGAATAACAGACGAGGGTGTAGAAGCATGGATGTCATGGAGTGTGTGAAGTCTGAAACTCTAATGTCTGCCCATACTACTCCCGACTGCAAACCCATGAATGAATAGCCACAAAACCACTTGTAAACCACAATATGAAGGTAATCTGACCAGATATATGAATCCTGCCTCTGGATTACCTCTGTGTATCTGTACAGTTGAGAGGTATGACCCCAGCAGGATATGGCTATTCCTTGAAGTTGAGAAAAGCACAAGGAGGGGAACCCCAGCCAGCATACAAACAAGGTGCTGCACCATTTACACAGAACCAGCAGTCTATTGTCTGTAGCTACCCCTCCACAATGGCAGGTGTGTGCCAGAATGTGTAGTCTATATCCCTCAGAATATTGGCCTCAGCTGCATTCATCTAATATTTCCTGGTAAATAACTGTGAGCAAAGAATGATAATTGTCAGCAGTTGATGACATGACACATCACAGTGTAAAATAGTACATATTTCAGAATATCTATCCTAGAACCAAACATGTCACACAAGCAGCACAGACAGCAATAGTTACAGTATGCCTTATATGTTAAGCCCATTGTGTCTCCATATTGGCAACCTATCTACAGATATCCTGCAGAGACAGTTTGCTAGGTGTAGCTGTAGCACACAAAACCCTGAACTGAAGTCCAACCCTCCGTGGAACAGATGCACACACTCAATATAGAAGGCCATACTGGGCATGCTTCTACACTTAGAGGAATGAAGCCCATGTCTCACAACACAGTGGACTACAATTATTCATTATTTGCAGCTGTCTGTGCACACACACCAAATTGTACACCATTGATACTTCACACACACACACACACACACACACACACACACACACTGGATAGGAATACACACACATATCTAAGGCAAACATAATATAATATGTTAAACATATACACACAGAGACGTGGGGAAGACAAAGGCAGACAGCAACAGAGAGAATCCCATTATGAGGTCTTTCCCACCTACTACACATCCCATTGGCCTATATCACATGATGTGCTGAGGTAATTCACTGTAGAAATACCTTTGGTTATCCCTCAGCCCTATAGTGTCAGTGGTGCTTGTGATAACTGTGTAACACTACAGTGCAAATAGGTATCCATGTAGCAGTTGTCATCTCAGTCCTGTCAAAGGTAAAGTTATGTGTGAGTGTGTGTGTGTGTTTCTAGATAAATGTGGCTGAGGCCATTCACACTCACTAAATCTCCTGTATCCCTCTTTCAGCACCATTGCTGATGTCAGTCACCATCAAAGATACCTTTGGACAACTCCCCATCATATAAGCTCCATGGCACTTGCGATAACTGCGTAATACTATAGTGTAGCAAACTAGTTAGGTAGAAGTTCCAATCCTGGCAACTGTGTAAATGTGAATGTTTGTGTGAGAGAGTGTGTGTATCCTTGTAGAGACCTGATTTTGTGGTCATTCACACTTACAACACTTCCCTTACCCCTCCTTTAGCACTGCTGCTGATGTGACTCACCTTCAAAGGTAGCTATGCACAGCTTTCTAACATGTAGGCTCCATGGTGCATGCGATAAATGCGGAATAATGTATAGTAGTAATGACTACATAGGTATGAGTTTGAATCTCATCCTTGGGAAGTGTTTGTATGTGTACATATGTATGTCTATACCACAAAGGTTTTGGTCCCATTTACACCCAGTACACATCTCAGTGCCTGACTTTAGCAGGCATGCAGATATCCACCTTAGAAGTACCTGTTGGCAACGCTAAACCATGTAAGGTCAGTGGTGCATGTGGTAAATGTGTAACCATAATGGTCCGAAAAAATAGTTAAATAGAGGTTTGAACCTCACCCCTAGAAAACGTAAATGTGTGTGTAGGGTAAAATGTTTTTTGGAATCTCTCACCTACTACATCACCCAATGCAAGTATTTACAAGGGTTGGTGATATTCATCACCTTAGAAGTACCTTGGGACAACATCCATCCTATAAGCTCTGTGGCATGTGCAATAAATGCAGTACCCTGTAGTAGCAATACATAGCTAGGTAGGGGTTTGAAACTCAGTACTGGCACATGTGTATGTATGTGTGTCTGTCTGTCATCAGTATCCTGTTTGGGGGTTGGTGTGATTGTGTAATAACAGGATCCATTGGGTGGTGGGTTTTGCTAAATTATTATGTTGAGGACCTAGTATATGTCACAATGTCCATATTACAAGGCCAACAGATGTAAAACACCAGACAGGTTGGTGTAGATAATCCACAGCCCTAAATGTGACAATATGGATTAGTGAACAATATAGGCAACCCTTCTATTACTCAGAGACCACTCTCCACCCATGTATCATACTCAAACACACGTGGCTAGGCAACAACCACTATATTGGTAGCTCCCTTGCATATTGCCTTACAGATAGTACCCATGATGTGACTGCAGTGGACTACATGCCTGTTGACCACAACAGTGCCACTGACATCAGAAAGTATTTTGATGTGTTACATCTCTTGACTGTGTGTTATCCAGCAAGTAAAAGGACATGGTACCCTGTTCCATCCCCTCAGTAGCCCAATCAATGTGTACAGTGGCCCTTTTGCCATGTTCCCCACTGGATACCTGCAACAACTGTAGAGTCTGCAAACATACCCCACAAAGGGAATACCATGCCTTATACACATGCCCTGTAGGGACAGACACCACTAACTCCACTGAATACCCATATCATACTGTCAATGTAGGTGCAATCACTACCTCGGTTACATAGCCAAGTCTCACCAAATGAGGTCAGGAATGCTACATCAGAAGATACCAATCTGTCCACAAAACATGCCCCAGAGACCTCAAGCACACTTCCACATACCAAAGAACATGCATGTGGGACATGTGCATAACCCAGACACTGTCCATGTTATGTAATATAGATCACATACATGGAAAGCAGTGCACATCACTGACCACCCACAATAGAAACCTGGATGAGTAGATGGGGAATGCAATACCCACTCCTGGGGTCCGTTCTAGTGACTATACTCCTGAGCCACACTGGGGACTATTGTCATTTATTTATTTATTTATTTGCAGTTTGTTTTTGGGGATAGTCCATTGGGCTACAAGGAGCCCATTTTGAATGGTGTCCTGGGGAGAAAAGCTCTGGAAAAAAAAATACAAGTAAATAGGAAGGAAGTATAAAATCCATAGTAGTACATAGTACAGCCAAGTACAAATACATATCATGTATATACATATCCATTTTTCAAGTAAATGTTACATAATACAGAAAATAAAAAGATGTACATTCCAAAAAATATTCAGCAAGCAACATTCAGTTGGAAATACTAATTTTTTGGGGGGAAATTGTGGTGGGGGAATCTTTCAGTTGTAGGTAAATAACATTTTAGAGGCTGGAGTACTATAGTAGGTAGTGACTGGCAAGAAATGAGTTTGGAAGAATTAAGAGGTCAGAATAGTTTGAATTTAGGTTGGATGAGAGCAAGAGCATTTCAATTCAGAAGTAAGGTGAGAGTGTAGTGAGGTTTTGAATAAGGAAAGACTATTGATGATGCAGATAGAGGGAGGGAGTTCCAGAGGCATGCTAGAGAGAAGGACATCAGGTGATTCCCAGCTGGATGGGAATATTTATGCAATTTACTTAGGTTTTGTCAATTAGATCTTAGTGATCCATCTGGTTTGTGCATTTCAAAGGTGTTTGCTAAGGAGGGGCAGAGAGATGGGTTGTGAATGCGTTTGTGTGCTTAGATAAGCTTGGTATAGGTGAGGAGGTTAGGTAGCTCTAGCCAGCTTAGTTGGTGAAGGGAAATACAGTGGTGAGAGGAGGCTCTATGACCAGCAGCACATTTTGATATCTTGTTATAACAGGATGAGAGTTTTGTAGTAAGGGAAGAATGAAGGCTAGTTAGAATGGGCACACCATATAAAAAGGGTTGGATGAGATATGCATTGGCTAGTGTAATCCTGGTGGGAGAAATAAAATGACTATGACAATAGAGCATACCTAGTTTTTTATGGGTTTTTTTATGTTTGCTTGTATATACTTGTCGAGTTTTAATCGGTTGTAGATAATAACTCCTAGCAGTTTTGTGTCAGGGACTAGTTCTAGGGGGGTATTATTTTTGCTGGTAATTATGAAGGATTGTTTGCCTAGGGAAAAGGTTTTAGAGGTGTTGAATAGCATAAGTTTGGTTTTGGATGTATTCAGGGTAAAATGATTGTCTAGTATCCAGTGTTCAGTAGAGGAGAAGGCTCCTTGTGTTAGATTATTGAGAGTTATAATTCAAGGGGAGGAACAGATTATAGTAGAATCATTGGGATATTGAATAAGGCTGGATTTTGGGATAACATGGTAGAAATCATTTATGAATATTCTGAATAATAGGGGGCTTAGAATCGAACCTTGGAGGACGCCTGTGGAAGTATTGAGAAAGGATGAGGTAGCTCTTTTCCATTTAATTGCTTTTTGCCTGTTTGTGAGGTAGCTTGAGAACCAGTGGATGGAGAAGGAGGATAGGTTTAGTTTAGAGAGTTTGGATGCCAAGATGCTAAGATGGCCTGATGCCAAGGTATTCCCTTGGGCTAGCCTTGTAGAGCCTTCAGGCCCATTCACCTACTTCACACCTATGAAGCAATGAAGCTATGGATCTCAGTACTGGCAAATGAGTGTGTGTGTGTGTGTTTGTGTGTGTGTGTGTGTGTGTGTGTGTGTGTGTGTGTGTGTGTGTGTGTGTGTGTGTGCGTGTGTGCGTGCATGTGTGAATAGTAATCCCAGTGTGTTTGATTGATGAATATCCCCTGTGGCTGTGGTTATTAGCAATCAGAGGTGTGTCCAAACCAGAACATGTACCATTCTCCAAACTACAAAAGATGTACATCAACATGTACCTATCTACAACCCTCAGTCCTATAATCTCTGAGGCATATGCCATCACTGTGTTACAGACCGGGAATTACTGTGCAAATACTGTACCCTGCCTATGACATGGTGGATAAGTCATGATGCTGCCATACCCTGTGGCCTTGCTACGGGGCCACATCCTGGTGACACATGGATGCCTAGAATGGACATGGGATACAGTATGTGAGAACACATTCACTCAGCACTTCACTTGTGGGGGGAGAGAGGGGTAAAGCTGAAACTGAATGTGTTGCCAAGACTGTGGCCAATATCTGTTGTCTCAGGATAGCTATTAGCTTTGTGCAGTAACCCGCAGCACTTGTGTTTAATGCTGTGAAGGTTGTTGATGTAACTATCAAGGCTGTTGTGACTGTCATCAGTGCCTGCTGCATCTGTGCTGCCATAGATGCCTGTTGGGGACTCCATGAGGGATCCAAAGTTGTGTTTGAAACTAATAAGGGAGGTCAACAGTCATGGGACACCACCTTTCCCTGCAACAGTGTCCTCCTTCTTATGTACACTTCAGTAATGGCAGTGGACCATCACATCATCTCCCAGTGTTTGGAGGACAGCGCCTGGGTTCTGTTGGCTCTGGCTAGTACCATGCATTCATGTACCTGTTTGCACAGTGCCTATGTGTATGATTCCCCAGTCATGCAGCTACATCCCATTGCAATGGGTGCAGTGAAGACATCCACCCCTGTTTTTGTGGCTGCAAAGTCAGCTTTGGAGAGTTTTTGACAGGTGGTTATCTTTGTGGGGGGGTGTGGCTGACATGTTGAGTTCCATGTTGATTACAGCCTACGTGACTCTCCCCATGCAGGGATTGACATCTGGGGGTGAGCAATGGTCCCATATTTAAGTGGTCAACACAGGTCAAGGTTTTTGCATCTTCTACCATGGGTCAGTATGAGCTGGTCTAGGGCAATGGAAATGATGAATCACAGAGGTGTTGGGCCACTGTACTGGTGATTGGCTACATTGCCCATGTGATGGAGGGGTAGTTGAAGACTCGTACTATGTCAGCGTTGCATTGGACCATCAGAGATGGCAGGGTGTTGAGGAATGTGCATTGACAGTCTACAGGCATAGATGTGGACCCATAGCAGGCTATGGTCTGAATAGCACCATTACCCCAAGGCAGTTGCACCGGGAGTATGTCCAATGCATTATGATGGGATGCTAGTCTGGGGGTGTTCCTATCCATAATGAATATGGAGACAACAACACTTGTGGAGGTGTGGTGTGGTCCATGTTTGGGGGCTGACAGCTGTGGAATGCTTCATAGCCTGATACTACAGGTCTGCTGTCTGCTGCTGTGAACCACTTCTCCATTACAGCAGGCATGTGTCCTCCTCTCCCACAGCTGCTTTGAGTGACTGCATCCTGACAGTTAGATGTCCATTGTTGAGCAGCATGACCCTCAGATTGCATACATGTGTAGCTGTTATGGTGGTAATAACATTAGGAACACTGCCTAATAAGGCACCATAGGGGTGGCAAGACATGTAGCCAGTACCTGGCAACCCAGTGGTGACAGATATTGGACATCTGTGACAAGTCATTGGGTTCTGGCAATCATGCCATCCCAGGCAGAGAGGTCCTGGATCCCCTGAGAGTGACACATAACAAGTAAGCCAATGTTGCAGTCAACCATCTGTTGATAGTACCTCAGCATCATTCTGGGTGACAATGGTACACTGCCCAAGGCTACTGTCATACCTGCCTGAACCACATAATCAGAGAGTATAACCATGTATCCTGTCATGTAGTCCAGTGAGGTGTGTCCCAATTCATTCACACCCACATGGATATGGAGTGATACTCATAGTTGTTGTGGAGTGACATGACTGACTGTGTCATGTGTTAGATGTTGGCATGTGATAGATGTTTGGCTATTACCTGCACCATATTCAATCTAGTGAGTGGGATGTGTGTGCCTCAGTATTGAGCTACCCATGATCACTGTATTGTGCAAGGTGATTAGCCTTAGAAACTTAGGTTAGGGGCACACTGTGTAGGTTAATTATGTGTCCCTTGGCATGTGCCATGTCGCTATGTCTGAGTGGATGTCTGCCTTGCTGGTCTGTGCTGTTTTCTTAGATGTCCATTGAGTGCCTCAGGGAAGGTGGGTGTGTGGCTTTTCACTGCATGTCATGGCTGTAAAAGTGGGTGTCATAGTGAGGTACTTGTTCCACATGGTGTGGTGCAGGTGTTGATCTTATCCTCTTGACCTGCTAGTCCATTATTTGCTGGAGAGTACATATGTCCACATTGGGTGATATATGGGTAACCCTCACAGGTCTGAGTGTTTGGAGTTTAGAGGAGAGGGTTGTTTGTGTACATGCAGCAGTTGCAACACTGCTCCAGAATGGATATGTGCAACAGGTCAATGGGTGAAAGCATAGATAACCACCCTTCAAACATGCCAGGAGGGGTGGACATAACTAATAAGTACTGAGGTGACATCTGTGATGAACGAGTACTGCTGATGGCTCACAGGTGTGCCACACTTCACGATACAATAACCTGGTGAAGTGCCAAGCCATAATGCTAGTTGAAGTGCATGACAGGAAGAACTAGTATGATGTACATGTGGAACAGAAAGAGTGTCTGCCACCTGTAATGCTTTACCACAGCTGAGCAGTTATCAGCAGCTTTGGCCATATGAAAGTTCAATAAGCTTTTTGGCATGTGCAGTAACAGCATAACACTGTAGTAGACATAACTCCATAGGCAGGAGTTCTAATCCCAATACTGTCAGATGTGTGTTTATGTGTGTGTGTGTGTGTGTGTGTGTGTGTGTGTGTGTGTGTGTGTGTGTGTGTGTGACTCATGTAATATCTGGCGCATACCATTTTTGACCTGTGTACTACCCTTTACATTTCCCTTCATTCCAATTTAGTAGAACTGTTGATGTCATCCACCTCAGAAGTATTTTTGTTTGAGTTAGAAATGTGTAAGCTTTGTGGCGCATCTTATAACTGCATAGCACTATAGTAAGAATACCTAGATAGGCAGGAGTTCTAATCCCAATACTGGTAAGTGTATGTGTGTGTGAATCATGTACTGTCTGGCTCATACTCATACCATTTTTGTAAAAAAACCTAAATTCCACGAAGGGGAGGGGTTGGGTGGTGATGAGTATTGGCCAATATGATGAAATGATGTTTAATATGACAAGTTGCAATACAATCCCATCCAAAGATTTTCAGCAGAATTAAATGAGATTTTGGAATGTGGAGAAAGGCTTGCTTTTTGAAGAGTAAAGATGTCAAGAAGTTGATTGTTAAGACACCCAAGCATCCTTTTATGTATGCCATCCCCAAGATCCGTAAAGATTTGTTTAACCCCCTAGCAGACCTATAATTTCGGGAATTGGGTCTTTCTTGCAGAATTTTTTTTAGATTTTCATCTTAAAAGGCATTTAACTCTGGTACTTTCCCATATCAAAAATACTCAGGAAGTATGTCAAGATTTGGTTAATTTTGAATGGAAAGAAAATTATTTTTGGGGAATGCTAGATATAAATGCCTTGTATACCAACACTGATAGAAGGTGGAGCATGGAAGCTGTGGCTAAAAGATTGAAGAAAGGACCCCTTTCAGCATTTATGCTAGCCCTTCCTGAGTTTTGTTTAACTCATAATTATTTCAAATTGAAGAATAATTTCTCTTTACAAAAGAAGGGCACAGCGATGGGGGTGGCTTTTGCCCCATCTTATGCCATCATTTACATGGGGGATTTTGAAAGTCAATTTATGATTTTGGAAGAATATTTTGTGAACAATGTAATCTATTATAAAAGATATAGATGATTTTTGTTCATTTGCAAAGGTAGTGAAAAGGAATTTTTTGAGTTTATGAGTTCTCTTAATAATAACCCACATGGTTTGAGATTCACTTGGAGCATGGATAGGTTTAGCATCTCATTTTTGGATGTAGTCTTTTATGCTGATAGTAAGTAGAGGATTCAGCATAGACCATTCAGAAAATCTACAGCTATCAATAATTTTCTGTATGCCACTAGTATGCACCCCCCACACCTTATTGAGTCATTGCCGTATGGAGAATTCAAAATAATTTTTATTAATACCTCTGAAGCTAGGTATAAAGCAGTTTGTCTAAATGAGATATATGATAGATTACAAGCTAGAGGTAATGATGACAGGATATTGCAGAAAGCAAAGAATAGAATTGTGGATGAGATGGAAGGTCATACTAGGTCAACCAGGACTTACAGTGGAGGAGAAGTTATGTATCAGAAGAATGAAGGTGACAAAAAACTATTTTTCGTCACCAGATATTCTGAATTCTCCCCCATTTTGGAAAGGATAGTTAGACAGGCTTGGAAAAATGTTAGTGAAGACAATTCCATTGGTTTTCTTTTTCCCAAATACATTATTTTTTTCTTATGGAAGATATAACAATCTTAAAGGATTGTTGAATAAGAGGCTTTTGAACCACGTAGGTCAGGGTCTGATGGACAGAACAGTAGGTGCTTACCATTGTGGGAACTGTAAAGAGAACAATCAGGTTAAGAACGTAAAGCGTGTAGAATTAATAGGAAACTTTACAGGGCCAATGAATTTTTCAATTGCAACAGCTGTGGGGTGATTTATATGATAGGTTGTGGATGTCACTCAACATGTTGTTACATTGACCAAACAACTAGGAAAGCCAAGGTTTGATTTTTGGAACACTTAGGTGATGTCAGAAGGCACACGTTAGAAATTCCTGTAGCCATGCACTTTTTGTCCAAACATAAGGGTTCAGATAGTAATTTGTTT